>NC_057798.1:180906588-181206588 GCF_018294505.1 Triticum aestivum | reverse complement strand
TTTTATTTTTGTTTCTTGCCTTTTGCTTCTATTTAGTAATAAATATTTCATCTAGCTTCTGTTTAGATGTGTTTTCATGTTTTAATTAGTGTTTGTGCCAAGTAGAACCTATAGGATAACCTATGGTGATAGTTAATTTGATTCTGCTGAAAAATAGAAACTTTGCATGCACGAAAATAATTTTCGTAATTCACAGAAACGTACTTTTTTGTTGATTCTTTTTGCTGTAGATCAATAGAAAAATTGCCCTTTGTTAGGATTTTTATAGTTCCAGAAGTATTTGATAGTTACAGATTGCTACAAATTGCTCTGTTTTTGTCAGGTTCTGTTTTTCGTGTGTTGTTTGCTTATTTTGATGCATCTATGGCTAGTATCGGTGGGTATGAAACATAGAAAAGTTGGAATACAGTAGGTTTAACACCAATATAAATAAAGAATGAGTTCATTATAGTAACTTATGTGGTGGTTTTTCTTTCTTGCACTAACTGAGCTTATGAGATTTCTTGTTGAGTTTTGTGTTGTGAAGTTTTCAAGTTTTGGGTAAAGATTTGATGGACTGGAATAAGGAGTGGCAAGAGACTAAGCTTGGGTATGCCCATGGCACCCCAATATATTCAAGGATAACCAAAAGCCTAAGCTTGGGTATGCCCCGGAAGGCATCCCCTCTTTCGTCTTCGTCTATCGGTAACTTTACTTGGAGCTATATTTTTATTCGCCACATGATATGTGTATTGCTTGGAGCATCTTCTATGATATTAGACTTTGCTTTCTAGATCACCACAATAATCCTTGCTGTACACACCTTTTGGGAGAATCCCACTTTATTTAGAATTTATTAGAATACTCCATGTGCTTCACTTATATCTTTTGAGCTAGATAGTTTTTCCTCTAGTGCTTCACTTATATCTTTTAGAGCACGTAGGTGGCTTAATTTTGTAGAAATTTTTGATCCCTCATGCTTCACTTATATTATTTTGAGAGTCTTTTAGAACAGCATGGTATTTGCTATGGTTATAAAATTGGTCCTAGAATGATGGGCCTCCAAGTTGGGTATAATAAAAACTATCATAGAAAGTGAATTGGATGCTATGATCAATTTGATACTTGATAATTGTTTTGAGATATAGAGTTGGTGATATTAGAGTCATTCATTGGGTGATTATGAATTTAGAGAATACTTGTGTTGAAGTTTGGGATTCCCGTAGCATGCACGTATGGTGAACCGCTTTGTGATGAAGTTGGAGCACAATTTTATTTATTGATTGTCTTCCTTATGAGTGCCGGTCGGGGACGAGCGATGGTCTTTTCCTACCAATCTACCCCCTAGGAGCATGCGTGTAGTGCTTTGTTTTTAATGGCTTGTAGATTTTTGCAATAAGTATATGAGTTCTTTATGACTAATGTTGAGTCCATGTATTATGCGCACTCTCACCCTTCCACCATTGCTAGCCTCTCTTGTGCCACGCAACTTTCACCGGTGCCATACACCCACCATATACCTTCCTCAAAACAGCTACCATACCTACCTATTATGGCATTTCCATAGCCATTCCGAGATATATTGCCATGCAACTTTCCACCGTTCCGTTTATATGACACGCATCATCATTTTCATATTGCTCTTTGCATGATCATGTAGTTGACATCGTATTTGTGGCAAGGCCACCTTCATAATTTTCATACATGTCACTCTTGATTCATCGCGTATCCTGGTACACCGCTGGAGGCATTCATATAGAGTCATATCTTGTTCTGAGTATCGAGTTGTAATCTTGAGTTGTTAGTAAATAAAAGTGGGATGATCTTAATTATTAGAGCATTGTCCCGGTGAGGAAAGGATGATGGAGACTATGATTCCCCCACAAGTCGGGATGAGACTTCAGACTTTATAAAAAAAGAGAAAGGCCAAATAAAAAAAGGAAGGCCAAATAAAAAAATGAGATAAAAAGAGAGAAGGGACAATGCTACATCCTTTTTACCACACTTGTGCTTCAAAGTAGCACCATGATCTTCATGATAGAGAGTCTCCTATATTGTCACTTTCATATACTAGTGGGACTTTTTCATTATAGAACTTGGCTCATATATTCCAATGATGGGCTTCCTCAAAATGCCCTAGGTCTTCGTGAGCAAGCAAGTTGGATGCACACCCACTTAGTTTCTTTTGTTGAGCTTTCATACATTTATAGCTCTAGCGCATCCGTTGCATGGCAATCACTACTCACTCACATTGATATCTATTAATGGGCATCTCCATAGCCCATTGATACGCCTAGTTGATGTGAGACTATCTTGTCCTTATTGTCTTCTCCACAACCACCATTCTATTTCACATATAGTGCTATGTCCATGGCTCACGCTCATGTATTGCGTGAAAGTTGAAAAAGTCTGAGATTATTAAAGTATGAAACAATTACTTGGCTTGTCATTGGGGTTGTGCATGATTAAACACTTTGTGTGATGAAGATAGAGCAACAGACAGACTATATGATTTTGTAGGGATAACTTTCTTTAGCCGTGTTATTTTGAGAAGACATGATTGCTTTATTAGTATGCTTGAAGTATTGCTATTTCTTATGTCAATATGAACTTTTATTTTGAATCATTTGGATCTGAACAATCATGCCACAATAAAGAAAATTACATTGAGAATTATGCTAGGTAGCATTCCACATCAAAAATTCTGTTTTTATCATTTACCTACTCGAGGACGAGCAGGAATTAAGCTTGGGGATGCTTGATACGTCTCCAACGTATCTATAATTTTTTATTGTTCCATGCTATTATATTACCCGTTTTGGATGTTTATGGGCTTTACTTTACACTTTTATATCATTTTTGGGACTAACCTACTAACCGGAGGCCCAGCCCGAATTGTTGTTTTTTTTGCCTATTTTAGTGTTTTGAAGAAAAGGAATATCAAACGGAGTACAAACGGGATGAAACCTTCGGGAGTGATCTTTTTGGAACAAATCCAATCCACGGGACTTGGAGTGGACGTCAAGCAACAGAGGAGGTGGCCACGAGGGTTCCCGGTGCGCCCCCACCCTCATGGGCCCCTCGAGCGTCCACCGACCTACTTCTTCCTCCTATATATACACCCGTACCCTGAAACCATCAGAGGCAACCACGAAAACCTAATTCCACCACCGCAACCTTCTGTATCCGCGAGATCCCATCTTGGAGCCTTCGCCGACACTCTAACGGAGGGGAATCGACCACGAAGGGCCTCTACATCATCTCCAAGGCCTCTCCTATGAGTTGTGAGTAGTTTACCACAGACCTTCGGGTCCATAGTTATTAGCTAGATGGCTTCTTCTCTCTCTTTGATTCTCAATACATAGTTCTCCTCGATCTTCTTGGAGATCTATTCGGTGTAACTCTTTTTGCGGTGTGTTTGTCGAGATCCGATGAATTGTGGGTTTATGATCAAGTTTATCTATGAGAAATATTTGAATCTCCTCTGAATTCTTTTATGTGTGATTAAGTTATCTTTGCAAGTCTCTTCGAATGATCAGTTTGGTTTGGCCTACTAGATTGATCTTTCTTGCAGTGGGAGAAGTGCTTAGCTTTGGGTTCAATCTTGCGGTGTCCTTTCCCAGTGATAGCAGGGGCAGTAGGGCACGTATTGTATTGTTTCCATCGAGGATAAAAAGATGGGGTTTATATCATATTGCATGAGTTTACCCCTCTACATCATGTCATCTTTCTTAATGCATTACTCTGTTCTTTATGAAATTAATATTCTAGATGCTGGCAGGAGTCGGTCGATGTGTGGAGTAATAGTAGTAGATGCAGGCAGGAGTCGATCTACTTGTCACGGACGTGATGCCTATATACATGATCATGCCTAGATAATCTCATAACTATGCGCTTTTCTATCAATTGCTCGACATGAATTTGTTCACCCATCGTAATACTTATGCTATCTTGAGAGAAGCCACTAGTGAAACCTATGCCCCCCGGGTCTATCTTTTATCATATAAGTTTTCCATCTACTTTTATTTGCATCTTTTATTTTCCAATCTATATCATAAAAATACCAAAAATATTTATCTTATCATATTATCTCTATCAGATCTCACTTTCGCAAGTGGCCGTGAAGGGATTGACAACCCCTTTATTGCGTTGGTTGTGAGGTTCTTGTTTGTTTGTGTAGGTGCGTGGGACTTTTGAGGAGCCTCCTACTGGATTGATACCTTGGTTCTCAAAAACTGAGGGAAATACTTACGCTACTTTGCTGCATCACCCATTCCTCTTCAAGGAAAACCAACGCAAGATCAAGACGTAGGATCCCAACAGGCATTTTAAAACTCAAGTTTAAACATTAGTTTGGACCTGACTTGGAGTCTAAGAGGTGAATAGGACAATAAAGTAGCAGGTAATAACCGATGTATAACGTAAGCAGACACGAAAGAGTGCGGCCTCTCTTCCGAAATTGTGTAGTCCTCAGGTTCATCTGCTCAGTCGATGATGGTAATGCAGTTGGCGTAGCTGCCGGCAACAGGGAAGATGATCTAAGGCGGCGAAAGGAAGTCTGCAGGGGGAATCTCTGCTGCAGCAAATGCTTCCGTCGATGGTGCACCTCAGGTGGGGTAGATGACGGCACAACAGGAGCAGGACATAACACAGAGAGTTTTGTTTGAGGGAGAATTAGATTTATGCCCCTAGTTGTGTCCCACTCATCTGTTTTACCCCTAATTTCCAAAAGTCACCCGCTTTGTCCAAGTCGCTTTGCTCCTCTTATGCTTTTGCCCTTTGACCGTTTGACCGTCAGTTTGAAAACTTCATAACTAAGCCATACTAAATAAGAAAAATGCAAATAAGATACCAAAATGTTCAAAAAAACATCAACTATATGTTGGTGTCATTTGCGTTCATGAAAAAAGTGTTGGAAAGTATCCACCCGAGTTTTAGCTCATATGCTACCACCATGAATAGTAAAATCTAAAGAAATTCAAAAAAAATCAAAAAAATGGTGGCAAAGAAGGAAAAATGTTTTAAGTGCTTGCCAAGTTTCATCAGGGAACGCCATCCATGGAAGTCGTGGCAAAAAAACACGCAAAAATAATTTATTTAAATAGATGTGGCCTGGCGCCAAAGCCAATGTTGATGAAGGGCGTTGGCATGACGCAGTGAAGGCGTGACAAAGCCTGAATTTGCAGGGCGGTCCGGGATCTAGATGCGGCGTTCGCCGAACTACAAACAGGAAACGAACCGAACCATTGCGCAACCATTGTTAATGCGGGCATCATTTGACAGACCTGTGTACGGATGATGGAACAAACGAGAGTAATAATTTTTCAGAAAAATAAACCCAAGCAAGAAAACATTACTAGGATTAATAGCACCTGGTTTATCTGTTGTAGCAATCTGAAAATAGGTTACTCCTGAAATTGGGACTTAATCCGCACACCCATTGCCTGGTGAGCGATGGAGTGGCGGCATGGTGATGCCGGCAAAGGTTGGCTTGCCGAGGCAAATCCCCCGGTCCGACTAACATGACGAAGTTGGTCGGTCGACGCCGAGGTCTCCGGAGTAGGTCGATGAAGGGATGTCAAAGCCCCCGGTCCATACAAGGAGACGGAGCAGGTCGGTAAGGGGATGTTGCAGCTGCCATGTCAACCGAGGTGTTACAGTAGTTCGGCGTGATGGACATCGGCTCGATGAAGCAACGGTTCGGCCATGCCGATGCAGATCGTAACTTGTGACGTGGTCAATGCTGGCTTGATGAAGTGACCGTGCGGTGATGTCGGCGTGCCCGCTCCGTGTAATCCGTGGGGCGGCGATGTTGGTGACGATTTATCCTTCGCGATGCCGAACTCTTGTTCGGCTTGCTAAGATGATGATCCGAAGAAGTTGAGCTCGGCTCAACAAAGCGATGACGTGTCTAGCGCAGGTCGGCAGCCGTAGAGCAATGTTGTCGGGCTGGTGTGACACCGACGCGAAGGTGAAGATCTATATTGGAAAAGACTTTAAGATTAGCAGGATGTGTTTGGGAACAAAACACAATACCCCATACAAAACTTCCTTCAAAAAGGATGTCCGAAATCGCGTTCATAAAAAGATGAATTCGTATCGGATTTGTTCTCGCGCAAAAAACAGATCCGAAAAGTGATGCACTAATCGGAAGGTTCCCGGAGTTTGGACAGTCAGTTCGAGCTGAAATTTTGAGGGGTGGTAGATATGGGAATTCTACAACAGATGAATGGTTGGATCTTCCAAAGGACCTCCCAGATGGGCTTTGGAGATCATGCCCTAAACTTGTCCAGATTCCCGTCCAGATTTGACAGGGCTCCGGTATATCGTAGATTGCCAGAGATTCATCCATCGGAACTCGACGAAATTTTCCAGGGTTGTTGTAGACTCAATTCCGCACAATTCCACTGAAGTAATCGTTAAAATGACACTTGAGGAGGCGGTAGCGGTGGATACAAGTTCGCTGTCCAGAAAAACAACACGGGCGCCCGAGGGCAATGTTGACGTTGAGCCCCCGAGCTTCATGCATGATTCCTCCACGATATTGATAGAGATCGGAGTTGATGTTGATAAAGGCCCCCATCCAAACATGACGATCAGAGGTAGGGAACAGTCCTCGGTCAGGCCAACGTGACCAGCCGAGCCGGAGACGAAGAAGCCGACGTCGCAGTTGATCTGCAGTCGAGCCATTGATCCTTTGCCGATCACATAGCGAAACTCTCAATGAAAGCACCAGTGTTGGTGTCAAAACCGGCAAATCTCGGGTAGGGGGTCCCAAGTTGTGTGTCATGGATCGATGGGTAACAGGAGACAGGGGACACGATGTTTACCCAGATTTGGGCCCTCTCTATCGAGGAATACCCTACTTCCTCCTTGATTGATCTTGATGAATATAGGGTTACAAGAGTTGATCTACCATGAGATCATATGTTGTGGTCTAAACCCTAGAGGTATGATGAGTAATGTCATAATGATCTAGCCTCCCTATCGACTAGCCTAGCCTCGCTTTATATAATGTACCAGAGGCCTAGGATAACAAGAGTCCTAGCCGAATACGCCAGTGGGGAGGACTCCTTGTCTTGATCACCAAGTCTTGTGGAATCTTCCTCATGTATGCATCAGTTGTCCGAACTGGCCCATGAGTATACGGCCATGGGGGTCCTCGACCCAATCTAACTGATGGGGAGATGACGTGGTGAGTCCCCCTAGTACAGGACCTCGTCACTTCTCTCAAGAAGGCTTGTGGTTCTAAGACGGAACTTGCCACCTTTGTGTGCGAAACGATATATGTTGCCCCCCTCCCTTGATTTTCTTTACAGAGGCAACATAGAAATATATGAGTGTCGTGTTAAATTTTGGAATTATTCGGGGTTCGTTCGGCCTTTTTATACTTTAATTGAGTTTTTGGACATTTAATGAGCAAAATTCAAATTTGAACTGCAAGCACATGCTCCAGTGCACCAAAGTTGGTTGAAAATTCGCATGTGTATCCTCGGGTGAATTTCTAGGTCACATGCAAGAAATGGGAATGAAAATCAAACATTTGAGCGTCGTGGCTCGGCCGAGAACATTGAGAAACTTGGTTATAAAATTCTTACAAATCCAAAACACGCCTGGAAATCAAGAAACTTGGCATGGTGTCACGTCATGGTACTATCATGTTGTGGTAAACAACTTGGCCGAATTGGAACAAGTTTTGGTATAAGCTTCTTGCAAACTGGAGCTTCTCTCAAGAAGGCTCGTGGTTCCGAGAGGGAACGTGCCACCTTTGTGTGCGAAACGATAGACGCTGCCCCTCTCCCCCTTGATTTTCTTTACAGAGGCAACATATAACTATATGAGTGTCGTGTTAAATTTTGGTTTTATTCCGGGTTCATTTGGCCTTTTTTATACATTAATTGAGTTTCTGGACATTTAATGTGCATAATTCAAATTTGAACTACAAGCACATGCTCCAGTGCACCAAAGTTGGTTGGAAAATCACATGTGTGTTCTCGGGTAAATTTCTAGGTCCCAGGCAAGAAATGGGAATGAAATTCAAACATCTGAGCGTCATGGCTCGGCCGGAAACATTGTGAAACTTGGTTTTTAATTCCTGTAAATCCAAAACTCGCCTGGAAACCATGAAACTTGGCATGGTGTCATGACATGCCACTAACATGCTATGGAAAAAACTTGGCCGAATTGGAACAAGTTTTGGTATAAGCTTCTTGCAAATCGGAGCTTCTCTCAAGAAGGCTCGTGGTTCTGAGAGGGAACATGTCACCTTTGTGTTTTAAACGATATACGCTAGCCCCCCCCCCCCTTGAATTTATTTACAGAAGCAACATAGAACTATATGACTGTCATGTTAAATTTTGGGATTAGTCCGGGTTCTTTTGGCCTTGTTTATACATTAATTGAGTTTCTCGTCATTTAATGTGCACCATTCAATTTTGAACTACAAGCACATGCACTAGTGCACCAAAGTTGGCTGAAAAATAACATGTGTGTCCTCGGGTGAATTTCTAGGTCCCATGCAAGAAATGGGAATGAAATTCAAACATCTGGGTGTCATGGCTGGGCCGAGAACATTGAGAAACTTGGTTTCAAAATTCTTGTAAATCCAAAACATGCCCGAAAATCATGAAACTTGGCATGGTGTTATGTCATGGTACTATCATGCTGTGGTAAAATTTTTGGCTGAATTGGAACAAGTTTTGGTATAAGCTTCTTGCAAACCGGAGCCTGTCTCAAGAAGGCTTGTGGTTCTGAGAGGGAACATGCCACCTTTGTGTGCGAAATGATATGCTCCCCCTCCTCCTTGATTTTTTTATAGAGGCAACATAGAACTATATGAGTGTCGTGTTAAATTTTGGAATTATTCCGGGTTCGTTTGGCCTTTTTATACATTAATTGAGTTTCTGGTCATTTAATGTGCATAATTCAAATTCAATCGGGTAAATTTGTAGGTCCCATGCAAGAAATGGGAATGGAATTCAAACATCTGGGCGTCATGGCTCGGCCGGAAACATTTAGAAACTTGGTTTTCTAATTCCTGTAAATCCAAAACACACATGAAAATCATGTAACTTAGCTTGGTGTAATGACATGGCACCAACATGCTATGGTAATTTTGTTGTCCGAATTTGTGAAGGCACACATATAAACAATCAACAAAGTTATTTTGGAACAAGTGCTATCATGTTACAATCAGAAACACAAGTATTATTGAAACCATGGGCGTTCTACTTACCAATCACGTGCCGCCACGCTTCCCCTTTTTTTATTGGCTAGGAGGTGTCGTGCGAGGTAGCTATTTGAGTATGAGAGGCGTGCGATCAGACCCATGCGCATGCTCATCGGGAGGAGAGCCCTTTGACCTCTATCCGCCGCGCACCTTCCTCCCAATGGCTCCATTAATGGCGCCCGAGCCCCTGTTTCACGGCGTGGCTATGTCTCACTGGACTGAGATTTAAGGGAGAAAAGTGAAAATCTGAAAAGAAAGTTTTGTATGGACCTTGATGTAAGATCCGACGGACCTATATAGGATCGACTACGACTTATAGCAAGCATGATGAATATAAGGACGATGACAGTGGATAATAACAGTCTGACATATCTAGGAAGATAATTAAAAAAGACACATACGGCTACGCCTGAAATACACAAGGGCAAAAGAAGAAGGAAGACGCATAAAACGATCTGGCTCACTGATCTCTACTTTCTTGATGCGCTGCAAGTCATGGAGACTAGTTCTCGTGGCGAGCGGCGATGATCTCTTTCATCATTTCATGTCCTTAAATGCTGCTCGGAAGCAACCACGAATTCCTCCACCAGCCTTCCGCGCTCGATGTGGACCATGGCATTCTTGTCCATAAGTTTCTTGATGATGACGCCCATCCTCCTCAACAAGGTAGCGGTCTCCTCCGCCTGCTTCGCCCTTCTGGCGATCTTCGCCCTCAACAGGTCGCGCTCGTCCCGGAGTTGTTCAAACAAGGCATTCAACTCGTCATGTAGCTTCATCCAGTGGGAGATCTGATCCATCTGGCTATGGACGATCGCATGCATGCGCCTGTAAGAGTCCTCGCCTGCCCGCAAGAGATTTTCCCAGGCCGCCGCAGCATGGGAGGACATCTCTAATGCATTCGCGACGCGGCAGGACATGTCTGCTGCTTTTGCGGCACTGCCAGACTAGTTTGCTGCATCGACAGTGCGTAGGACCTCTGTGCTACTTCGGCGGCATGGAGGGACCTCTGTGCTGCTTCGGCGGCACGGCGGGTCATGTCGGCTGCTTTTGCTACTAAGTGGGACATCTCTCGTGCTTCCGCTTCCATGCTCGCCTCTCCCTGGTGTTAATCTCTCAACCGAGAACTCAATCTGGCCATGGGAAACGCAAGAGAATGATGCTGAATGACTTGTTTGCTTTTGTGGATGAGGATTTGAGGAAGGAATGTGCAGTCATCTTGGCATAGTACAATATTTATAACCGAGCACTAATACGCTCCTAAGTGGGAAATGGTTTAGGTTGTGATCGGTGTGAACAGGTTTGCAATTAAATACTATATCGGTGTGACTAATGTGAACAGGAGTAGTAATTTGGAATTTGACGAGACGCAAGCTCAAAATTTATTGGCGGTTCTAGTTTCGAAGTGCGGCACTATTCCCGGATGGCGTAACGTGGGGACTTCTTCTCGGCCGTGGTGTACCTGTTTTGTAATATGCCATCGTACTTCTTTTTCTACTGCTATGTAGGTGCAATAATTGGCACCATCGGATACATATCTTACGGTAATTGCGGCGTTCGACAGGAATAACCTCATGGCGAGCTATAGACTAGTCTTTTTTTCACAAGCATTACATCGACACATATCATCTCTCTCCCTCTTTCCCACGCACACACCTAGTCTCTCAGGACTTCTCGCATGCACCATCTCTAGCTCCCTAGGTCGATGCCACCCACATACACTTGTACACTAAGTTTACTATGAAGAGAAGAGGTGCACGCATGCACTCATCCTCTCTCACACACGGATCTGTAGCTACGAATTGTAGTGTTCTCAACCATCTGATTGGCTCTATCATAGGTTCCCGTTGCTCCTTGGCCTTGAGATTGAGAAGTTTAAAACGCGGAGGCTAAGCTGGAGGCGCGAGGTTTTGGTTAATGTGCGGGCCGCACACTGCACCAACACGACACAAAGCTTCGTCTGCATGGTGCGCAGTCGGGTGAGTACATCTAGTAGTAGTACTACTTTGATGTGTGGCGTTGATACGTCTCTTTCGTATCTACTTTTCCGAACACTTTTGCCCTTGTTTTGGACTCTAACTTGCATGATTTGAATGGACCTAATCTGGAATGACGCTGTTTCCAGCAGAATTACCATGGTGTTATTTTTGTGCAGAAACAAAAGTTCTCAGAATGACCTGAAAATCCATGGAGATTACTTTTGGAAAATATAAAAAATACTGGCGAAAGAATCAAGGTCAGAGGGCCCACACCCTGTCCACGAGGGCGGGGGCGCGCCCCCTCCCCCTGGGTGCGCCCCCTACCTCGTGGGCCCCCTGGATGTCCACCGACCTCAACTCCAACTCCATATATTCTCTTTCGTGGAGAAAAAAATCAGAGAGAAAGTTTCATCGCATTTTACGATACGGAGCCGCCGCCAAGCCCTAATCTCTCTCAGGAGGGCTGATCTGGAGTCCGTTCGGGGCTCCGGAGAGGGGGATTCGTCGTTGTCGTCATCATTAACCATCCTCCATCACCAATTTCATGATGCTCACCGCCGTGCATGAGTAATTCCATCGTAGGCTTGCTGGACGGTGATGGGTTGGATGAGATTTACCATGTAATCAAGTTAGTTTTGTTAGGGTTTGATCCCTAGTATCCACTATGTTCTGAGATTGATGTTGCTATGACTTTGCTATGCTTAATGCTTGTCACTAGGGCCCGAGTGCCATGATTTCAGATCTGAACCTATTATGTTTTCATGAATATATGTGAGTTCCTGATCCTATCTTGCAAGTCTATAGTCACCTATATGTGTTATGATCCGACAACCCCGAAGTGACAATAATCGGGATACTTCTCGGTGATGACCGTAGTTTGAGGAGTTCATGTATTCACTAAGTGCTAATGCTTTGGTCTGGTACTCTATTAAAAGGAGGCCTTAATATCCCTTAGTTTCCACTAGGACACCACTGCCATGGGAGGGTAGGACAAAATATGTCATGCAAGTTCTTTTCCATAAGCACGTATGACTATATTCGGAATACATGCCTACATTACATTGATGAATTGGGGCTAGTTATCTGTCACCATATGTTATAACTATTACATGAGGAATCGCATCCAACATAATTATCCATCACTGATCCAATGCCTACGAGCTTTTCACATATTGTGCTTTGCTTATTTACTTTACCTTTGCTACTGTTACAACTGCTACCGTTACTTTTATCACTGTTACCATTACTATCCTACTGCTTGGCTACTAAATACTTTGCTGCAGATACTAAGTTATCCAGGTGTGGTTGAATTGACAACTCAACTGCTAATACTTGAGGATATTCTTTGGCTCCCCTTGTGTCGAATCAATAAATTTGGGTTGAATACTCTACCCTCGAAAACTATTGCGATCCCCTATACTCGTGGGTTATCAGGCGTCAACTCGCACAAGGATGCAACAATTCCTGAACAAACAAGCATATAAGCTGCTTATACTTCTTAACCAAAGGATCTTTATATCCAACAGACACAAAATATATGTTCTATTGTTGGAAATTACTTTAACTGTTGATCTGATGTCGAAGTAATTGATGTGTCGCCACCAAAACCCACCTTCTATTAAGCTAACCCCTATATTAGCATATTACTAAGATAAGCATAAGGCACTACAGAATCATTTAGGAGGTTAGCTTGTCAATTTGAATGTGGAGGGACACCGTCCTCCACAACCCAGCCCCGGCCAGCAGCTTGGGCGGAACTGTGAAGAAGGTCAGCTCCTGCACGTCAATGTCGCTGGGATCCTTGCTGCTTGTCACCTTGATTTCCACCTTGACGGCGTCGGTCTTGCCTTTGGGCTCCCCCGGCGGCCGGTTCACCCACAGCTTGGCCGCGTAGTGCGACAGTGAGGATGCCCCCGCTTTGATGCAGATGACTGACATGAAGATAGGCACGCCGATATCGAGCACGCCGCCGACCAAGAAAAACGCGCGGCCATCCTCCTCCGTGAACAGCAAGAGCCGTGGCTCCAACACTAGCACTTGCAGCTAGAGCACCTCGCCGTACTAGATCTTGTGCACGGGCATGGGATGCACAGTGCTGATGTGGTTGGAGAGCGCCGGCGGCAGGCCTTCGTAGCCGCGGACAGGCACGGGGCATTTGCAAGGTGCGAGTGGACACATGCTCTAGTGATCGGCGAGCTTGTGGTAAGTGACGTAGAGCCCATAACCTTCATGCGGGCACTCCCCCCTCACCGAGGAGAGGACGACCTCCATCGCCGAGTTCCACATGTCAAAGCCACCTCCACGCTCGTAGTTCTGGCACTGCCGCTGGTTCCCGGGGCGCTCACCGCGGCAATCCGTGCAAGCCAGGTGCCCTCCCTTGCACTGCACAAATCAATCGAACAACACATCAATCAAGAAACCTGCACCTTGCTCGATCAGCCGAACGGACGAGGTGTATTCGAACCTCATACACTGTAGGCTTCAAGGGGCGGAGGCACAAGGGGCAGTGGAGCAAGGTGAGGTCCATAGAGACCATAGAGAGCTCCATCGTTGGGTCCTGTTCCGTCGGCATGATCTCGCTGTAGGATCGGAAGTATGTCTAGAGGGGGGTGATTAGACTACTTGACCAAATAAAATTCTATCCTTTTCCCAATTTTAGTCTTTGGCAGATTTTAGCAAACTTAGCACAACTCAAGCAATCTTAACACAATTCAAGTAAGCATGCAAAGAGTATATGAGCAGCGGAAAGTAAAGCATGCAACTTGCAAGAATGTAAAGGGAAGGGTTTGGAGAATTCAAACGCAATTTGGAGATACGGTGATTTTTGAGCCGTGGTTCCGATAGGTGGTGCTATCGTACATCCAAGTTGATGGAGACTTCAACCCACGAAGGGTAATGGCTGCGCGAGTCCACGGAGGGCTCCACCCAAGAAGGGTCCACGAAGAAGCAACCTTGTCTATCCCACCATGGCCGTCGCCCACGAAGGACTTGCCTCACTAGCGGTAGATCTTCACGAAGTAGGCGATCTCCTTTCCCTTACAAACTCCTTGGTTCAACTCCACAATCTTGTCGGAGGCTCCCAAGTGACACCTAGCCAATCTAGGAGACACCACTCTCCAAGAAGTAACAAATGGTGTGTTGATGATGAACTCCTTTGTCACGCCCAATATGCGACCCTATCCAAAAGGAACTCGAAGGTCCCACCAAGGATAGACCCGCATATTGAAACGCTTTTGCAAGGTGGATATCATTACATCAACATTACATAATAGATGGGGATACATACAAGAGGCATACAAAGCCACATGAATACAACATCACAATACATAAGATCAACATCCGACTACGGATGAAACACAAACAGAAACTCAAACGACATCCACCCTGCTAGCCCAGGCTGCCGACCTGGAACCTATCCCCTGATTGAAGAAGAAGCAGAAGAAGAACTCCAACACAAGCAAGCATCGCTCTCGCGTCATGATCATCGCACAACCTGTACCTGCAACTGTTGTTGTAGTAATCATTGAGCCACGAGGACTCAGCAATCCCATTACCATGGGTATCAAGACTAGCAAAGCTTAATGGGAAAGAAAGGGGTAAAGTGGTGAGGCTGCAGCAGCGACTAAGCATAATATGGTGGCTAACATACGCAAATAAGAGCGAGAAGAGAGCAAGCGGAACGGTCGCCAACTAGCAATGATCAAGAAGTGATCCTGAACTCCTACTTACGTCAAACATAACACAGAAACCGTGTTCACTTCCCGGACTCCGCTGAGAAGAGACCATCACGGCTACACACACGGTTGATGCGTTTTAATTCGGATCTGGTGTCAAGTTATCTACAACCGGACATTAACAAATTCCCATCTGCCTATAACCGCAGGCACGGCTTTCGAAAGATTATACCCTGCAGGGGTGTCCCAACTTAGCCCATGACAAGCTCTCGCGATCAACGAAGGAATAGACCTTCTCCCAGGAAGACCCGATCAGACTCGGAATCCCGGTTTACAAGACATTTCGACAATGGTAAAACAAAACCAACAAAGCCGCCCGATGCGCCGACAATCCCGATAGGAGCTGCACATATCTCGTTCTCAGGGCAACACCGGATGAGACAGGCTACGAGTAAAACCAGACCTCGAGTTGCCCCGAGGGGGCCCCACAGGCGGCTCAGTTCGGACCAACACTTAGACAAGCACTGGCCCGGGGGGGCTAAAATAAAGATGACCCTTGGGTTGGCCGACCCAAGGGAAAGGGTAGGTGGTGGTGAGGCAAATGGTAAAACCAAGGTTGGGCCTTGCTGGAGGAGTTTTATTCAAAGCGAACTGTCAAGGGGGTCCCATAAATCACCCGACCGCGTAAGGAACGTAAAATCCGGGAACATAACACCAGTATGACGGAAACTAGGGCGGCAAGAGTGGAACAAAGCACTAGGCAAAAGGCCGAGTCTTCCACCCTTTACCAAGTATATAGATGCATTAATAATATAAGAGATATTGTGATATCCCAACCAAAATCCTGTCCACCATGGAGAAATCTTCAACTTCACCTGCAACTAGCAACGCTATAAGAGGGCTGAGCAAAGCGGTAACATAGCCAAACAACGGTTTGCATAGGAAAGGTGTCAAAGATTAGAGGTTCATGGAAATTTGGGATGGCTTGATAAACATGTGATAGGTAGCGCAGCATAGCGATAGAACGAATCAACTAGCATAGCAATGATAATAGTGAGATCCAGGGTAGCGGTCATCTTGCCTGAAATCCCGCAAGGAAGAAGAACGAGTCCATGAAGAAGACGAACGGATGAAGCCGAACCAAGCGTAGACGAACGAATCCTCACGATCGCAATGAAACGGGAACTATCGAAAAGAAGCACACAACAAGGTAAACACACCACACATGAACAAGGCATGATGCACAACAAGCATGATGCATGACAAATCTAGATGAAGCTACTCGTGGCAAGAGATGAGGCAAACAAGAGCAACACATCAAGGCAAGTTTAAATGAGGCCGGGAACAACATATAACAATTCCGGTAAGTCCTCATATGCAAATTTCGAAATTAGTCCAGATCTGAATAAACCTTATGTTCAAGTTGTTAAACATCAAGTTAAGATGCACCAAGATGATCTACACGAGATTCTAGTCAAGTTACATATAAAGTTCATTTAGTTCGGAGCTACGGCCTAGAAGATATGGGCAAAACAAGTTAAACATGGCATTGATGCAAAATGCACCCAAACATCAAGAAAACACCTCAAAACAAGTATGCAACATGATAATATGAAACTACATGCAAAATCAAGCAAGTTTCATATAGAGCACACTCAAAACGGAGCAACGGTTCAACACATGCACTCTATACAAGTCATAGCAACAACCTGTCCAAAACAGCAACTAGGCATATTGCAAGCATCAAAACAATATGCTACAGCACCCAAACATGAGAACAAAAGGCATGGACATGATGTACAGGTAAAGCATTACAAAACATGAACACTGAGCTATCTCTAGAAATCAATAGAACATGCTCAAACACACATGGTAAGATTGCAAGTTATAACAATTTTAGACTTTGCAGAAAATAACATCACGATGCAATGTTTAGAGCTATCAAACAACATGTTACAGGAACTTATCATGGCAAACAAAGGCATGCCATGAATCTACTCAAAGCATAGATCAAAAGACCCTTACTGATCAAAGCCAAAAAGGATCAGAAAATATGATGGCACCCAAGTAAAAATAGCAAGTTATACTACAGATTCAAACATGGCAGAAACAGAATTATGAAGGCATGTAAATGAGCTTGTGCAACTCACTACAGAGCAATATATAGCACGGCAAGGCAACCAATAGTAAGAAGACATATTTTTGAAGCTAAGCATGGCAATAGCAAGGTCATAGGGTGCATGGAACACTAGGAAAACACATGGAAACAACTGAACTTAATGCAAACAGGCTGACAGCAACATTATGAAGCAACTTTGGAGCAAGATATGAACAATCTACATCAAGCTATAAATGCAACCAGGGGAATGGATGGATAGAGGATGACATGTAGATCAAAACATGTTTATAGAACATCTCTAGATTATGCATAGAATGATTAGTAGCAACATGTTTATATAGCATCACGAAATAACAAATTCAGCCTAGCAAAACAGCAACATAATGAACCCTACTTAACAAGCTCGATACACTCACCACAAGTCATTGCATGACAAGATAAGCATAGCATCATCAAGAAGACATGTTTATGTAACCAACCAAGGCAAGAACAAGTCCATAGCATGCAAGGATCTACTATAACAAGCTTGGCCAAATTGAATAACAAGTAAACAATCTGCCAGGAAACATTTTGAAGCAAAAGTAGAGCACGAAAATGACATGCTAAACTACTCCATAATTGCAACCAAGGCCATGAATGGATAGACAATAACCAATTGTTCAAAACACCCTTATTGAAGTATCTCAAAATATGTATGGATCTCTCTGTAGCAACATGTTTACATGGCATCAAAATAACAGCAGAACAGGGACTAAAATCAGCAACATCATGATGCCTAGTTTGCATGCTTGTGCTAGTCACCACATTGATCACAAAAATGCATGGCATACACCAATGTAAAGAAGACATAGCATAGATCAAAACACATGAAGACATCAACCTCATAGGATGCACACATCAATCATGGCAAAAATGACAAAAGAGCTCGTTCTGGTAACAGACAACAGAAAATATCATGAAGCACTTTTACAACGATGATTCAGGCATCAATATGACCTTAAATGAATATTATGCAATGGAATGAAATGATATACTCGTTGAGACGAACAATTTGACATATTACACGCACGAAACAGAGCTACGGATGCAGAGATTCATCCTGATGAACATGGCATGAAAATTACTGAAATATACGGGACTTAGTGGATTTTCGGAGGGGGGAAATCAACCTGCGGGCACGCTACTCGAGGCAGGGCGGATCTGGCCGGAGCTTCGCCGGAGGATGGCCGGAGAAGTCAGGGACGGGCCGGGGAGGAAGCTGGGCGGCGCCGGCCAGGCCGGATCTGACCGGAGGGGCCGGGGCGGCGCCGGTGGCCGGAGGCGGGGCGCGACGAGGTCGGCGACGGCGGGACGGCGAAGGGCGTCGCGGCGGCGCTCGGCGCGGAGGCGGCCGGCCGGGGAGCGGGCGGAGGCGGCGCGGGGCCCGGTGCGACGACGGGGAGGCGGCGCAGCGGCGGAGGAGCACGGACGCGGGGCGCGGGCGGCTCGGGAGGCGAGCGGGGGCGGCGCGGCGCTGTTCGCCGGCGAGCGCGCGGCGCGGGTGCATCGGGGCGCGGGCCTGCGGCGGCGGCGGCGAGGCGCGCCGACGGGCGAGGGCGGCGGCGGGCGCGGTTGGGCCGCGGGGGCCGGAGCGGGCCGAGCGGGCCGGCAGCGGCGCGGGCAGCAGGACGCCACGTGACGAGATCCGATTGGGCTCAGCGGCGGGGCGGACATGTCCTCTGCCCGGATTTTTGTCCGGCGGCGACGGGTGGAGTTTGATCTAGGGTTTGCCCGAGATTTCGAGGGAGGGGGCTAATATATAGTTTCTGGGAGCTAGGAGAGTCCAAATGAGGTGCGGTTTTCGCCCACACGATCGTGATCGAACGAACGAGAGCATGGAGGGGAGTTAGGTGGGTTTTGGGCCACCTTGGAAGGGGTGTTGGGCTGCAAAGAGAGAGGGGCTTTTACGGTTACCCGGTTAACTGTTGGAGTACCAAACGACCTCCAAATGGCACGAAACTTGACAGGCGGTCTACCCGTGGTATACCAAGGCCGCTTGGCAAGCCTCGGGCCATTCCGAGAAAGTTTAATACCCGCACACAACGAGAGACGAAAGGGGAATGCCGGAGGGCATAGGAACGCCGGATTGCAAAACGGACAACGGGGAAAAGGCTCGGATGCAAGAAAGGAACACGTATGCAAAATGAAATGCACATGATGACATGATAAAATGCAACATGCAAGCAAATGGCATGGCAACTACGGTGAATAACTGGCAGGCACCTGGCACATCGGATCCGGGGCGTTACATCCTTGCTCTTGTGCTTCAACTGATAGTCTCCCCAACACTCAACTCTCTCTCACAGGATATGGATTTGGTGGAAAGAAGATTTGAGTGGAAAGCAACTTGGGGAAGGCTAGAGATCAAGATTCATATGGTAGGAATGGAATATCTTGGTCTCAACACATGAGTAGGTGGTTCTCTCTCAGAAAATGTAAGTTGGAAGTGTAGGTTTGTTCTGATGGCTCTCTCCACGAATGAAGAGGAGGTGGAGGGGTATATATAGCCTCCACACAAAATCTAACCGTTACACACAATTTACCAATCTCGGTGGGACCGAATTGAGAAACTCGGTCTGACTGATTCAGTAAACCTAGTGACCGTTAGGGTTTTCGGTGGGACGGACATGCAACTCGGTAGGACCGATATGGTTAGGGTTAGGGCATAACGTAATCTCGGTGAGACCAATTACACAAACTCGGTGAGACCGATTTTGGTAATAAGCTAACCAAAGAGTTGGTCAGGTAAACTCGATGGGACTGGTTTGCTCATTTTGGTGAGACCGAAATGTTACGAAGGGAAACAGAGAGTTTACATTGCAATCTCAGTGGGACCAATCTCTCATCTTGGTGGTACGAAAACGTTACAAAGGGAAACAGAGAGATTACAATCCCATCTCGGAGAGATCGAGATCCCTATCGGTGAGACCGATTTGCCTAGGGTTTGTGGCAGTGGCTATGACATCTGAACTCGGTGGCGCCGGATAGAAAGAATCGGTGGGCCGAGTTTGACTTTTGGTTTAGGACATATGTGGATGTGGGAAATTAGTTGAGGGTTTTGGAGCGTATCACTAAGCACTATGAAGCAAGAACCTCATTAAGCAACACCTCATCCCTCCTTGATAGTATTGGCTTTTCCTATAGACTCAATGTGATCTTGGATCACTAAAATATAAAATGTAGAGTCTTGAGCTTTGGGCTTGAGCCAATCCTTTTATCCTTAGCATTTTGAGGGGTCCACTTTTCTCATCCATGCCATGCCATTCATTGAGCTTTTCCTGAAATATTTATCTTGGAATAGTGTTAGCTCCATGAGCTATATGTTGTTAGGAATTACCAAAACCACCTAGGGATAGTTGCACTTTCAATCTCCCCCTTTTTGGTAATTGATGACAACATATAGATCAAAGCTTCGACAAATGATAATAAGATTGCAAAACATTGTCGCTTTGAGAAGTATGTGAAATGTGAGAGATCCCCCTAAATTTGTGCATTGTTTAAGATTTGCTTTGGACTGCAAATGCACAACGAGTTAGGATCATGAGTTACTCTCCCATGTCACATACATCTTGGTGGAGCGCTGAAAATGATAATAATTAAAATACATGCACTCATCACCAAGGAAATTGAATGATCATATAGAGATAAAAGGATAATGTCATCCAACAAGCATTAATGTTGCATATGATCAAACACATGATCATCCAAGTATCACACAGACAATAAAGTATCTCAAACAAGCAAAAGCAAATAAAGTTCAACCACCAAAACAAGAGAGAACAAAAGCAAACACTCTCTCTCGAAGCCTATGATCTATACATTTTTCTCCCCCTTTGGCAACAAGTTACCAAAAAGTTCATATAAAATGCATAGTAATAAATCGACTCTCAGGCTTGGTCTTGATGTGGTGGTGTAGAAATAACTCCAAGGACGAAGGCATCAGTTGATGAAGTTGGATCTGGTGGCACTAAAGTTGTAGCTGGTGCAGATGAAGTTGCTCTTGTGTCTGTCACTGGCACTGCAGCTGATCTCTGAGATCTGGGCACTCTAGCAAACACCTCAGTGGTTGTTTTACCCTTCCTCTCCTGCATGTCATCTTGGAGTTGCTCAACAACAGACTGGATCTCAGTAACCTTCACATCCAAGTCATAGAACTTCTGCTCCATGATCCTCTCCAGGCTCTCCTGGTTTTGAGTCAAGGTGGCCAACCCCTTATCAACCCTTAGAGTGGATGCAATCAAGTAGCCAAGCTGATCTTGCTTGCTCTTCAGGAAGTACTCAGATGCATCATCAATGGTTGGCATCTTGGCAGCCTTCTCAGTCCTTGCCTTCTCCTTCTTTGCTTGTGCTTGCATAGAAGATGGTTCATCTTCATCCATAACCACTTGGTTGTCCTCAAAATCTAGATAGATAGGCATGTGTTCCTTGTCCAACAAGTATGTGCCTGTGCCCATCTTGGAGTTAATTAGCTCATGGGTCTGTGGGGCATACCCACAACTTCTCTTCTGGTCAGCAGCTGTCCTCTTGATAGTTTCCACTATGAGGCTCATGACCTTGAACTTTTGAGGCACATCAAATAAGTGAAGCAGATTGATAGCATGGCCTCTGATCATGTTGTGATCTCCTGACTTTGGCAAAAGAGTGTGCCTGAGGATCCAGTTGATGGTTGGCAGACCTGACAGAAGGTAATGTACTGATCCAAACTTGTGTGTTTCAACAGCAGCATCTGGGATCTCCTTGTACATATGTGCCATAGTGTTGTGATCCATCTTCTTCTTGGCATAGACATCCAAGTCATCCTCTTTCTCCTTAGGTGCGTTGATCAGATTGGCCCATTCTTCAATAGATGATTGGTACCTAGTACCTTTAGACATCCATACTATCCTCCCATCTGGATAAAAGTGTGCTGTGGAGTAGAATTGCATTATAAGCTCATCATTCCACTTTGTGAGCTTCTGCCCAATAAAAGTTATCCACTCCACAACCCTTGAAACTGTCATACACACCAGGATAGTGTTCTTCATTCTCCTTGATGTATTTCCAGTCCACCCGTCTCATATCACAGACTATTGGCTTCTTGTCTAGCAGCACTGTCTCATAGAAATCATGTTGTTCCTTTGTATGGAACCTGTAGTCCACAGCAGTTCTCCTCCTGACTGCATAGGGATCAGTCAACCTCCACTGTCTGAGTCCTGCATCCTTTCTCAGCTTCATGTTCTCAGCTACAGGATGAGCATCATTGTGATCTGGAATTTTAGGCTTCAACTTTCTCAATACATGCTCTTCATCATCTTCCTCTTCAGCAACAACTTCAGGCACTGGGGCCTTGTTCTTCTCAGTAGCTGGAATGTTCCTAGTATTCCTCTTGGGTGTAGTCTTGGGCTTGGAAGCAGCCTTGGGTGCTTCTTTGGGCTTTGATGAAGCAGCCCCTGACCTGATGGCATCACCCATAAGCTTCTGAGCTTTAGGTGCTGGTGTAGCTTCCTCTTCTTCTTCCTCTTCCATCATGGAAGGCTTTCCAACAACCCTGGCAATGGTCTTCTTGACCCTTTCCTTCCTCTTCTTCTCAGTCACTTCTGGCTCTTTGGGATCAAATTTCTCAGTTTCCTTAGTTGATCCTCTGACCTTCAGCATTGGAGTCCTCTTGGCTGGGATTTTCCTGTTCAGTCCAGGCTTGGTGGCTACAGTTGTGCCATATTCCTTCTTGAGCACTTTTCTGGATGTGGCTTCATGCTCTTCTGCCACATAGTCTTCATCCTCAGAATCTGAGGTTTTCTTCTTTCTGTTCCTGGTGGCAGCTTTGGGTAAGTTGATTGGGGTGCTCCTGCTGCCCTCATCTAAGGAACTAGAGGGACTAGTGCCCTCACTCATGGGAACCTGCTCCTCTTCCCTGTTTGGCTTTCACTCTGATCAGACATGTTGCAAACACTGACAGCTGATCATGTAAATAGATATAGATGAGATAGAGGGGATGAGCATCACAAAATACAGAGGTTTTTGCAAAAGAATGGGTTAAAAACTTAGTTTTAGTTTTTCACAGAAAGCATTTCGGATCTACCGATTTGTAAAGTCGGTGATACCGAAGCAGCTTTAGGAGCCTAAACTAGTGAACTCAGTCAGACCGAATCACAGTTTGGTGGCACCGAGACTGCTAGGGTTTCACAAAGTCCTGAACTCGGTCACACCGATTTGCAATTCTTGGTCAGACCGAGAATCACATGTGCAATGGCCTTGGCCAAATCGGTGGAACCGATTTCTACAACTCGGTGGGTCCGAGATGGTTTTGGCGGAAACCTAACCCTAAATTTTCAATCCAAACCTAATCTACGGAGCGTTTTGACTGGATAAGATGATCTCAATCATGGCAAGATACATGGCGAAAACAATGTGCTAGGAATCGGATAGGGATAGCACAATGATCAAGTCCATACCCTAGTTCGGCGATGGACTTGCTACGGCAGCAACAGCGGAGATGATTCCCATTGACGGCGGCGGAGACCAGCGGCGGGAGGCGGCTGGCGACGAGGAGGACAATCCGGAGACCCTGGAGGCAGAGCGGGCTGAGTGCGGGCGAAAGAGTTCGGAGAAAATTTCCAAAATTTTGCTCGTGGGTATATATAGCCCGACCCTGTCGGTGTGACCGAGTGGAACAACTCGGTGGCACCGAGATGCATTATTGCAAGCAGTTACTGCAACTCGGTGTGACCGAAATGTTCAAATCGGTTGCACCGAGATTGAAAACCTAGATCGACTTGGTGATCTCGGTATTACCGAAATGGATAATAGGTCAGATCGAAACACACAAAGAAGTTTTGGAAGTTTAAGTCTATGACGAATCTGGGACTCCGAGTGCTCCTCACACAGAGTAGTTCGAATCTGACTTGACCAAATTTTGTGATGTAGCATGAATAGAGTTTGAGACAAGAAAAGCATAGATAGCTAGAGAAGGTTCTTAGGCATTCTTGTCCATCCACTTGGCCAAAGAAAAAGAAACCAGCCAAGCAAAACTACAAATGGATGTCCTCGAATGAGTAAAATATGCAAACAACATGCTCACACAATGAAATAACAAATGAAATATGTGGCAAAGCATGCACAACCAATTCTAGCATCTATCAAGCAACTGGCGATGAGTAGGTCATCTATATATGAGTATATTGACTTAGGAGTCAAATGAGAACATTTGATCATAGGTCATACTCATCGTTTAAGCTCAAGTGGGGTTACCACTTTTACATAATGGATTGATGTGTTCACACCATTAGAATTGCTTTAACTCAATTCTTAGAGTAAAGCTCCCCCTAGATGTGAGATCCCCCTTAGAGGGATGAACTAACCTTGGGTTTTGTCGATGATGACTTCATGTAGGTGTTGAAGATGTGGATGCTCAATGTTGATGTGGATCATTTGGAGCAATCCTTTGGAGTGAGTTGCACTTTCAATACCTACACGGGTTAGTCCCACGGGGAACAAACAAGGATATCCATAGACATAGAGTGATGCACACACAAAACGATGTCTATGAAAGCATTAGGTTACCTTGTCCCTTGTCTTACCAACAAGAGGGTTTGTGACTCCATGAACTAGTGCAAGATGTGGAAGTTGATTGCACTTGTTCTTGCCAAAAAGTATGAGTGAAGTATGTTGGCAGAGTCACCCTCAAGAACTCTCTAGTTCTTCTTCTTCAGGATCCACACCATATTGATTGGAATCCTTGGAGTTGTAGTCGTACTTGATGAAGTAGAACTTGACGTAGTCTTGGGAACCCACTTGACCAAGGCTTTGGGAGCTTCTTCAAATGCATCAATCTCCTCTTGAAGCTCATCCTTGCCTTTTTGCTTGTGGTCTTGTGGTCGAAGATCATCTTGAGTTTGTGTCCCTTTGAAGGAAGTAGGATCATACTTATCTTGTTGAGGAACAAACTTCGTCTTGGGGTATTGATCTTCTTCCCACTCAACTCCATTGGCATTGAACTTTCGTTCAAAACCAACACCTTGGTTGTTCCGGTGCCTTCCTTGCTTGCGAACAATTTCCTTGAATTGCTTACTCCCGGCAAGGCTCTTGTAAACACCCTTCTCTATAATTCCCTTCAATAAGCTATTTTCTTGCTCAAGAGTAACTTGGCTAAGAGAATCATTAGTGGAATCAAGAGAACTACTAGAAGAAACAACATTGGATTTAACATGATTATTGTTACTACTAGAGGAAGAATCCTTCTTGTTCCTTTTACTAGACTTGACTTGAGGCATGTAAGTAGATAAGAGTAAACGCTTGGCAATGTAAGAAGAACTTTTCTTGCGAAGATCATCATTGATTGCCTTTAAGAACTCATGCTCTTGCTCAAGGTTGAGCTTTTCAAAGCGTAACTTCTCATGAGTCCTTAAAAGTTCTCGATGATCCCCTAAGATAGTTTCATGACCTAACTTAAGAGTGTTTAGTTCTTTAGTTAGGAGCACAATCTTCTCCTTATCATCGTCATTTGTTTTATCTTGATTAGCATGATTAATTGACGTTTCATCATAGTATTCATCACTAGAGTTATCAATAAGTAAATCATCATCACCTAGCAAGTCATCTTCATCACTATTGAAATCAACATACTCGGGGTGTGTTACCTTTGGGCCTTTATCCATGAAGCATCTTCCAAGTCCCTCATTTGGTCAATCAAATATGTCGTAGGAGTTAGTTGATACAAGTGCTAGACCGGCAACACCTTCATCTTGAGTATGTTCGGAGTCGGAGTGATAGCTTCTCTCGGAGTGATGGTCGGAGTCAGAACCGGATACCCATTCACCAACATGAGCTTGATGTCTTCGTTTTGTGTAGCTCCTTGATGACTTGTCCTTCCTTTCCAAATCGTTGCTTCTCTGGGATGTTCATCGTTCATAACGATCATCTCTACTCCTTCTGTCTCTTGGCGGTGATTCTTCTCTTCTACTTCTCCTTTTACGTGATTCTTCTCTTCTTTTGTAGGGAGCCGTACACTCATTGGAATAGTGTCCGGGTCTTGCACACTTGTAGCAATTTCGCTCTCGACTGGAAGATCTTTTATCATTGTAGGACCTTGACTTGGAACTTCTTTCCTTGCTTCTACTCTTGTAGAATTTGTTGAAGTTCTTCACCATTAGGCTCAATTCTTCATTGAAGGTTTGTTTCTCACTTGATGATGTGGGAGCTTCACATGAGGCTTTGTAAGAACCACTTGACTTGTTATGCAGCTCCTCCTTATCCTTGAGTGACATCTCATGAGCAACAATTCTTCCAATGACCTCCGTTGGCTTGAGATTCTTGTAATTGGGCATCATTTGGATCAATGTGCACACGGTATCATATTTTCCATCCAAGGCTCTTAGGATCTTCTTGATGATGAATTTGTCGGTCATCTCTTCACTTCCTAAGCCGGCAATCTCATTTGTGATGAGAGCAAGCCTAGAGTACATTTTAGCGACGCCTTCACCATCCTTCATCTTGAACTTGTCAAGTTGACTTTGAAGCACATCCAACTTGGATTCCTTGACGGAGTCGGTACCTTCATGCATGTCAATCAAAGTGTCCCAAATTTCCTTTGCATTCTCAAGACGGCTGATTTTGTTGAATTCTTCGGGGCACAATCCGTTGAAGAGGATATCACAAGCTTGAGAGTTGTATTGCAGCATCTTCAACTCTTCCGTGCTAGCTTCACGGTTTGGTTCTCTCCCATCAAAGAATTCACCTTGCAAGCCAATACACACAATAGCCCAAACGGCGGGGTTATGTCCAAGAATATGCATTTTCATCTTATGCTTCCAACTAGCAAATATAGTACCCTCAAAGTAAGGACCTCTACGGTGGTAGTTTCCCTCGCTAGACGCCATACTCTCCTAGGTTGTGAAACCAAGGCTATGACCACCAAAAGCTATGGAAATCAAAGCAAATGGAGACCAAAGCTCTGATACCACTTGTAGGATCGGAAGTATGTCTAGAGGGGGGGTGATTAGACTACTTGACCAAATAAAAATCTATCCTTTTCCCAATTTTAGTCTTTGGCAGATTTTAGCAAACTTAGCACAAGTCAAGCAATCTTAACACAATTCAAGCAAGCATGCAAAGAGTATATGAGCAGCGGAAAGTAAAGCATGCAACTTGCAAGAATGTAAAGGGAAGGGTTTGGAGAATTCAAACGCAATTTGGAGACACGGTGATTTTTGAGCCGTGCTTCCGATAGGTGGTGCTATCGTACATCCACGTTGATGGAGACTTCAACCCACGAAGGGTAACGGCTGCGCGAGTCCATGGAGGGCTCCACCCAAGAAGGGTCCACGAAGAAGCAACCTTGTCTATCCCACCATGGCCGTCGCCCACGAAGGACTTGCCTCACTAGCGGTAGATCTTCACGAAGTAGGAAATCTCCTTGCCCTTACAAACTCCTTGGTTCAACTCCACAATCTTGTCGGAGGCTCCCAAGTGACACCTAGCTAATCTAGGAGACACCACTCTCCAAGAAGTAACAAATGGTGTGTTGATGATGAACTCCTTGCTCTTGTGCTTCAAATGATAGTCTCCCCAACACTCAACTCTCTCTCACAGGATATGGATTTGGTGGAAAGAAGATTTGAGTGGAAAGCAACTTGGGGAAGGCTAGAGATCAAGATTCATATGGTAGGAATGGAATATCTTGGTCTCAACACATGAGTAGGTGGTTCTCTCTCAGAAAATGTAAGTTGGAAGTGTAGGTTTGTTCTGATGGCTCTCTCCACGAATGAAGAGGAGGTGGAGGGGTATATATAGCCTCCACACAAAATCTAATAGTTACACACAATTTACCAATCTCGGTGGGACCGAATTGAGAAACTCGGTCTGACCGATTCACTAAACCTAGTGACCATTAGGGTTTTCGGTGGGACCTACATGCAACTCGGTAGGACCGATATGGTTAGGGTTAGGGAATAACGTAATCTCGGTGAGACCGATTACACAAACTCGGTGAGACCGATTTTGGTAATAAGTTAACCAGAGAGTTGGTCAGGTAAACTCGGTGGGGCCGGTTCGCTCATTTCGGTGAGACCGAAATGTTACGAAGGGAAATAGAGAGTTTACATTGCAATCTCGGTGGGACCGATCGCTCATCTCGGTGGTACCGAAACGTTACAAAGGGAAACAGAGAGATTACAATCCCATCTCGGTGAGACCGAGATCCCTATCGGTGAGACTGATTTGCCTAGGGTTTGTGGCAGTGGCTATGACATCTGAACTCGGTGGCGCCGGATAGAAAGAATTTGTGGGGCCGAGTTTGACTTTTGGTTTAGGTCATATGTGGATGTGGGAAAGTAGTTGAGGGTTTTGGAGCATATCACTAAGCACTATGAAGCAAAAACCTCATTAAGCAACACCTCATCCCTCCTTGATAGTATTAGCTTTTACTATAGACTCAATGTGATCTTGGTTCACTAAAATATAAAATGTAGAGTCTTGAGCTTTGAGCTTGAGCCAATCCTTTTATCCTTAGCATTTTGAGGGGTCCACTTTTCTCATCCATGCCATGCCATTCATTGAGCTTTTCCTGAAATATTTATCTTGGAATAGTGTTAGCTCAATGAGCTATATGTTGTTACGAATTACCAAAACCACCTAGGGATAGTTGCACTTTCACTCGCCCTCCTCGTGCACAACCATCTCTGGCTTTCGGGCCGGGGCATTATATCACATATACATACTACTTCAACGTGCATTAAATCAACACATGCAAGTACAATCTCAAAAGGAAAGTCATGGCATGCATGCATGCGTTATAATTAATGCATCAGTAAATGCAAATTATTGAAATATATCGAGTGCACTGCTCTTATGTGTCGTGTGAACTTGTACAGTACAAAGGAGAAGTTTGATTACAATGCCCTCTCCCTCTCCCAAGAGCGTGGTGACTCACAGGACTAGGAGAAGCTTTCACTACACGCTCTCCCTCCCGCACGCGGTGGACATGCAGCAGTTCATTCGGTGTCAGATGGCTAGAAGCATACTAGTAGTACTCCACTGCAGTACCATCATTGTTCGACTTCCCGAAGGGGCGAAGAGCCAAGCGCAACCCGAATGCTCGTGTGGTAGTTTCATCTATAGGGGGAGGTAGTATAGTGACGTTGTCTAGGATAGCGTGTACCGTGCCTCTAAGCTTAAAATTGTTGGAGTCGGCTCCATGCTAGGAGGCCGTCTCGAAGCTTCTTTTTTGATTAAAATAATATTCTGACCCTACCTGTCATCCTAGTGATTGTAGTTTGCATGCCATCTCGTCAAGACAGGAATATATACTTTAATTTGTGGTGGGGTAAATGTTAGAGGTTGTAGCAAATATATTGTGCACTACTGGTCTTTTAGCCAAGTTTAGAGGCAAGCATGTGGGGCCAGTGCTATGATTTGTCATGTCAACTCGTACAACGAGGAGAAGCTTCATTTTACTACTACACGCCCTCTCCCTCTCCCCATGCGCGTGGTGGCTCATAGACGAGGACAGTCTTTTGCTTACTACAACAAGCTATCCCTCCCGCACGCGGTGGACGGACATGCAGGAGTTGATTTGATACTATAGAAGTAGTAACATCATTGTTCGTCTTCTCGAAGAGGCGAAGAGCCAAGCGCAACCCGAACATGGCAGTTGCAAACGCTCGCGTGGCAGTCTTTGTGTAGGGGTGGGGCGTGGTGAGGAGCCTTGGAGCACGCATATAGCCAGGCTCTTGCATGAGACAAAATTGCCATCTAAGCAGGCTATAAGCCCACTATTATACATGCTCTTAATAGTATAGCCCTGTAAACCAGAAAGGAGGGACTACTCCCTCCGTTTTTATTTAGTCCGCGTATTAGATTTGGTAAAAGTCAATCTTATAAACTTTGACCAAGTTTATCAAAAAAATATTAACATAAGCAATAACAAACCAATACAACCAGATTTATTATTGAATGTACTTTCGTATCATATATACACTATTTGTTGTGATAAATATTTATATTATTTTTATAAACTTGGTTAAACTTTATCAAAATTTGACTTCGTCAACACTAATATGCAGAGTAAATACAAATGAAGGGAGTATTTGCCTTTCTAGAGATTTCAACAAGTGACCAGGAGTACACCATAAATGAGTACATACGGAGCAAAATGAGTGAATCTACACCATAAATAAATACGTAGTTCTCTCGTTTTTCTCTCCGCCTTGGTCGCGGTGCACAATATTGAGTATACTACTACTGACTAGTTCATCGCAAAGAAAATACTGACTAGTCTCTTTTAGACACGCATTTACGTTGATACGGCTTGAATGCCAATGAGGCAGAGGGTAGCGGTTCCCGAAACGTTGAACAGTCAATGACGCCTCCGCATTGAGTTAACATGCAGAGGTAGGAGTAAGTAATTGAAGAATCAGAATGGAGCCAGCATGATGTGAGTGCATCACAGTTTGGACTCTCATAAGGGCGCCCCACTACTCCAATCCATCTACTCCTAGTCTATGAGAAACAATGCCCACTCCAATACAAGACCAAGACCAAGTGACCTGAAGCCACAAGCACCCATGGCGTCGATGGACGCGAGTGGTAGTCGGCTGTGCCAGATCATCCAAGACACCGGCCTGCGGCCCCGCACCATGCAGCGTTTCCATACGGTGCTGGCAACCACCGGTGTCATATCCCTCGTCAACACCGGCTTCACCTCTCGCATGTGCCAGATGATGGTCGACTCCATCCACAAGTTCAACACCATCAAGAAGCGCGCGGACGACCTGGCCGTACTGCTGCAGCCCGCGCGCCCAGGCTCCTCATTGCCTGCCACCCTCATCGGCCTCCAAGGTGACGAACTCTTTGAAGCACTGGTGGCCCTACAGGTGCCGGAGGTCGCGACGAAGAATGTGCACCTCGAGGTCGCGCTCGCCGCGCAGCGCCTCTGTCGGATTTCGGGTTCCGGCAGACCCTCTAGATTTGAACACTGGGGTGCGCGCGGAGATTTATCCCTCTGCCTACCTGCACCTCACCGCCTCGCTATGAACTAAGCAATCAAAGGACAACACAAGAGACACAGAGTTTATACTGGTTCAGGCCACCATTGTGGTGTAATACCCTACTCTAGTGTGTGGTGTGGTGGATTGCCTCTTGGGCTGGTGATGGACAGTACAAGGAAGAACAGCCTCGCGAGGGTCTGTTCTTGGCTGGTGCGATGAACTACTAGGGGGAGTTCAGTCGCTCTCTCTACTGGTTTCTAGGTGAGGATCCGATGCCTCTACCTTGTGGTGGCTAGTCCTATTTATATGCAAAGGCCCTGGGCCTCCTCCCAAATATTGAGCGGGAAGGGCGCCAACAATTCGCCATTTTGAAGGGGAACATCTAGTACACTTATCCTGACTAAAGATGGTCCTCGCGTGTCAAAGGCTCTGGTGGTGACGCCGGCTTGGGCTCCACGATGACTTCCATCCTGCCGTTCTGCTGGTCTTGGTCTTGTTGCACCGAAATGGATGCCTTTGCTTGATGCTCTCGCCTGCGCTTGCTCCCTTTGCACCAAAGAGGAAAGAAGGACACTGTGCGGGCTGGCGCCCGCCTGCGCCCTTGGTCGTCATGTCTTGCGTCATGGGCACCTCGCGAGGTACCCCGCCTTGATCTCTCTGCCTCCTCGCGAGCCAGCCTGACGAGGCCATGCCTGAGGAAGCTCCCTTGTCGCCCACCCCGCGAGAGGCTTGGCCCCTTGCGAGGGTCTTGAGCTCGTGTTGATGAAGATGGGCCATGCTGGGCCGCCCCTTGAGCCACGCCGCAGGCTGCAGGCAGGCAAGTCTGGGGACCCTCGTTCCCAGAACGCCGACTGTAGCCCCCGGGCCCAAGGCGCGCCCGAACTTGGCTGAGCAGAGAGGCAAAGGGGCAAGCGCGAAGCGCCGCGGCCCTAATAGCCTGCGGCCTCAGGCGCCGCGTGGCGGTTGGTTGGACGTGGGCGGCTCCGCTCCCCCACGACGCCTCGGCAACTACACGAACTGACAAGTCCCTGCATGCAAAAACTGGTCATGATTACCTGCGATCGTGGAGGCCGACGGTTGGCCTCCTCATGCTATAAGTACGGAGCGGCGCAAGCCATTCCCGTCCATCTTCCTCTGCGACTTCTCCTCTCCTTCATCTTTGCCACTGCTCCGCCTTGCCGCAATGGCTCCGATACGCCGGTTCTCTGCAGAAGAGAAGGGAAAGGCCCCCCGAGAGGGTCCTGACCCGCTTCCGCCAAAGAAGCGGTTGGTCCTCTGCCGCCGAGATGAGGGCGCGCGGTAGGAGGTGTCGAGGCCTTGGTGCGAGCGACCGCCGCCAGGGTTCCCGCTGCCTTTGTACGCCCACCTTGAGGGCCCTGCAGGAGCTGATGCCGAGCACCATGGACGACGCCGCCGTCGGCGCCGGTGGGTCACGGCGGTGCGCGTTGTCCCTCCTGGAGTTCACGCTGAGGGATCCTCCCAAGAGTTTGTGCTCCACGCCGCCATGCCTCCTCGATCTTGGATTCTCCTTCCTCCCTCCTTCGCCTTCGAGATTCCGCCGAGGGTGCCTTTCAGGTTCTGGCTGCAGCATGCCGATTGCTAGGCTCCCGCGACCGATGCGGATGTCGAGGTTGTCGCTCCAGGTAAGGTCTTCATGACCCATGGCTGGGGCGAGATCGCCCGGTTTTGCGGGACGAGGGGTGCCCTCGTGATCCACCTGGAGTTCGATGGCGCTTCCATGATGCTCTTCAAGGTCTTCGACGAAGATGGGCGCTGGCTGGAGTGCTGTCCCAGGGGCGGCGGGAGAAGCTCCGAAGCGGCAGGGACCAGGCCTGCCATCGCACGTTCTTCCAGCAGCTCCTCAAGCGGTGGGGGCGCTGGAGGATCAAGCGACTCTGCCGAGCTCTTTGCGACTCCGGAGACGAGCGTCGACAGCTACGAGACCCCGAGCCTGTGCCGCTCTTGGAGCAGGACGGGCTCATTAGGCCGCCACCGTCTCTGATCTGGATGAGGTTGGCATTGGTGCCTAGCGGCCCACTGTTGATGATGGTGTCTGCCACGATGGTTCCTGTAGTTAGGACTCCTTAGGATACGCGTTTTTTGTCCCTGCGAGGAGCCAAGAACACACCCCGTGGGGGCTTGTAAGGTGTTTGTAGCTCCGTTTGTCAATATGATCCTTATCGTGAAGCGGTGCGAGATGTTGATTCCGTATTAGCTTAGTTTCTTCCTTTCGAACCTCACGAGGGCTTGGTGCTCTGCACCGACAGGTCCCGGTCCCAAGGCGGCTTCAGCCGTTGCTGGTATGCCAGGTCGCGGTGCCGTGGTCAAGGCCAGGAGGTGAGCGGCCCGGGGTCCAGTAAGAGCCCTTGAGTCGCGATGCTCAGGAGGTCCCCTTTAGCGCTCAAGCAGTTATCGTTCAGTGAGAAAGGAATGCAACGTTGCTAACACGGGCTTGCATTGGATGTGGTGACGGTGCTGCGGTGGCTAGTGTTTCCGGAGGGTGACTTATCTCGAGAGTCAGGAAACGCTTCCCGGTGCGGTGCTAGGCTTGCGCATTGGCCAGTGAGGGGTTGCCTGGCGAGGTCCCCGCGTGCCTCTTCCCTCTCTCCTCTGCTCCCCTTTCTGCTCTACGTCCTCGGGTCCCGGCCCTCGAGCGGGTCTCAGCCGTTGCTGGTTTGCCAGGTCGTGATGCCATGGACAAAGCCAGAGGGTGAGGGCTAGAGAGCCAGTAGGAGCCCTGAGTTGCGATGCTCAGGTACCCCCCCATTAACGTGCAAGTGGTTCGCGCGGACGAGAGTGAAGAGGACAGCGTGAGGGCCTCGCCTGGCGCTTCTCCTTGGAGGGATCCTGCAGGTCCACCACAAAAAGAGCAAAAGTCCGCTATGACAAGCGGCGGTCTGCCGTTAGTTGCTTTGGAGAGGCGACGAGGCACCTAAGGGCCTGATGAGGTGTATCGGGGAACCCGTGAGCCAGCGCGGGACTCACGGGGCCCTACCCCAAGGCGGGTTGCACCTGGCACTTGGCCTTAACTTGTGATGTGTTCCTGCAAATTTGGCCAGATGCCGATGCTCTACGTCCTCGGGTCCCGGCCCTCGAGCGAGTCTCAGTCGTCGCTGGTTTGCCAGGGCGCGATGCCGTGGATAAAGCCAGAGGGTGAGGGCTGGAGAGCCAGTAGGAGCCCTGAGTCGCGATGCTCAGGTACCCTCCCCTTTAACGCGCAAGCTTGGTTAGATGTCGACGCTCTATGTCCTCGGGTCCTGGCCCTCGAGCGAGTCTCAGCCGTCGCTGGTTTGCCAGGGCGCGATGCCGTGGACAAAGCCAGAGGGTGAGGGCTGGAGAGCTAGTACGAGCCCTGAGTCGCGATGCTCAGGTACCCCCCCTTTAACGTGCAAGCGGACGACACGAAGGAAGAAGGGGTGCCACAGACAGGCGCCAAATAACAAGCATGATGGGTCGAATGCATAGCCAGAAAATAAACGCAAGAGGGATACATGCCGCTGGGTCTGACCCGAGCGACTTGGGGATGATGCAGCCCGAGGGATGCCCCCAACAAGGTAAGCTAAAAACATGAACAAAAGGGATACACGCCGCAGGGACGGACCCATGCGGCCTGGGAATGATGCAGCCCTAGGGGCGCTCCCAGCTGGAAATGAAACTTGAAAGATGTCACCTGATAGTGTTGACGACGAAGGGGTGTTGAAGTAGCAGAAGTAGCGGGCTGTGGGAGCCGATCTTCACGAGCCCCCAGGCCCAGGAGCCTCGGGAGGCTCCGGAGGCGCTGGTGGCTCCTCGCGAACCATCTCCATCTCCACCAGGACTGCGGAACGCCTGGCCTCCTGAGCCTCCAGGATGCTCCTCATGAGGCGCTGGCGCACCGCAGCCGCATTCGGCAAGCCGTAGGGCATGCAAACGCGTGTGGGGTGGGCCTCCGCAGCGCCCCACGCGTGAGGGCTGGAAGCGCTCCTAAGAGGCGACTCAGTTGAGCCCTGGGATGTCGATGCAGACGCGCTGCCCACCATCCTCGCCTGGATGGGGAGCTGCGGGTAAGCGGCGGCTGCCACTCATGACTCTTGACTCTTGCAACTCCTGTGTGACCTGACTGACGAACTCCTGAGGGTTTGGCCCTCCTTGCTTTGCTCCTTCCTGAGGTAAACATGTTCTGAAACATGCCTCCAAGTGGTGCCCAAGCGCCTCCCTCGTGACCTTAGCAAGGTCGGTGGGCCTCCAGGGGGGAGCCCCCGAGCCCTGCTTGAGGAGGGCGCCAGGCGCGCCTCCCTATGCGACAGAAGGCGGTGCCCCCTGAGCAGGCGTAGACCCTGAGGGGCCTGCCTCCTGAGGGGTCGGGCCTGGCGATGTCTTCTTCTTCTTGGGAGCGGCTTCAGGGAGCCTCCCGCTCTCGCGATCTGGGTCTTCAAGTGATGCAGCCTGAAAGGCTCGTTCCAGGGAGCACACTGCATCTCTTTCTTCACAGGGCACCGTAATGACTCCACCGCTTCCTGGCATCTTGAGGACGTTGTAGCCGTGATGAGTCACGACCATGAACTTGGCGAGAGCTGGGTAGCCGAGGATGGCGTTGTATGGCAGGCGGATGTGGGCGACGTCGAAGTCAATGAGCTCGGTGCGGTAGTTGTTGCGGGCCCCAAAGGTGACAGGGAGGCGAACCTGCCCGGTTGGAACTGTGGAGCCGTCGATGACTCCAGAGAAAGGCTTGGTTGGCTGAAGCTGATCGTAAGGCACTTGGAGATTGTTGAACGTCTCTACGGACAGGACGTTGAGCCCTGCCCCGCCATCGATGAGGGTCCTGGTGACTTGTATGTTATTGATGACTGGGGAGCAAAGCATTGGGAGGACTCCGGCTGTGGCCGCACACTTGAGCTGATTCGCTGAGCTGAACGTGATGGCGCACACCGACCACCTGAGGGGGCGCGTGGCTTTAAGCTTGGGGAGGACTGCATTCACTTCGCGGGCGAACTGCTTGAAGATGCGTTGAGAGGCTGGGGCTTGAGCTCCGCCCAGGATGCAGGCGATCGTGCGTGGCTCCTGGAAGCCCCCAGCACCCTCGCCCTGATGATGGTCCTCGTTTCTCCTTGGCTGCGGAGGCAGTGGAGGGAGGCATGTGTTTCCTTGCGGGCGATCCTCGCGAGGCTGATCCCTCCAGTCTCCCTCGTGAGGCTGATCCTGCCAGCGATCCTTGCGAGGTCGGTCGCGCCACCCTTGGCAAGGGTCGCGGTCTTCCCAGCATCCTGCGTTCCTTCCTCCTCCTCGGCCGTAGCCACGATCGTTGCAGTCGGGGCGCCGGCTGACCCTTCCTTCTCGCACGGCTCGGAGCTCTTGGCATTCGTTGGTGTTGTGGGTGTGGAGGTCGTGATACACACAGTACTGGCTACCCTTGAAAGACTCGGGCTGATATCTGTCCCGCTTGGTGTCTGGTTCTGCCGCGAGCACGGAAGCCCCCTTGCGCTTCACGTCCTTGGCCTTGGATTTCTTCTCTTCTGGGTCTGCGGCTGGCAGCTCAAGAAGGGAAAGGCGCCCTTCCTCAGCCCTGGCGCACTTGGTTGCCAGGTTGAATAGCTCCAAGGAAGTGCACAAATCTTCATGCATCGCCAGCTCCTCCTTCATCTTGACGTCACGCACGCCGTCGGAGAAGGCTGAGATGATGCCCTACTCGGTCACCCTGGGAATCTTGAGTCGTGCGCTGTTGAAGTGCTAGATGTACTTCTGCAGGGTCTCCCCTGGTTGCTGCTTGATGCGGTGCATGTCGCTCACGGCAGGTGGCCGGTCGCGAGTACCTTGGAAGTTGGCGATGAAACGGGTGCGCATCTCATCCCACGAGGAGATCATGCCTGGGGCCAGGTTCAGGAGCCAGGTGCAGGCCCCATCCTTGAGTGCCATGGGAAACCATTTCGCTATGACCTTCTCATCCCGGTTGGCGGCTTCGATGCCCAGCTCGTAGAGCTGGAGGAACTCCGCAGGGTCGGCCGTGTCGTTGTAGCGAGGGGGCAGGTCTGGCTTGAACTTGCAGGGCCACGCGACGCTGCACAGCTCGGTGGTGAAGGCGCGGCAGCCTGCTGTGGCCACGGGAGGCCTCTGGTGACGAGGAGCTTGGTCTTGCGGCCCCCCATGCACTGCAGCTGGGAGCAGCGCGGGGTCTTGGCGCACCGGAGCAGGAGCGTGGTCACGACGGACCGGAGCAGGGAGCACTCGGGCAGCTTCTTGGGGGCGAGGAACCTCTTGGCAGCTCCGCTCTTGCTGCGCTGGCGCCGGACGGGGTGGGTTCCGTCCAGGGGCCACGCGCCTTGGGGCCAGGGCGCCTTCTTGAGGGGGAGGCGGCTGAGGCACCCCCGGAGCTTCATTGCCCGCGCAGGGTGGGGCGCGGTGCAGTGAGAAGGACGGCGCAGGGGAGCCCCCTGCGGCACGGACGAGCTCGGCGTCGCGGTCGAGCCATTCTTCATAGACATCGTCGACCGAGCAGTAGCGCAGGAGCTCGTTTTCCGTGATGAGCGCAACCCGAGCCTCCATGGCCGCGGGGGGCGCGCGGGACGAAGAACCAGCCGGGGCGAGCGAGTGAGTGGCAGTGTGGCCGTCTCGCCTCATGGATTCTGGGGACCCCGACTCATAAGTCGTGATCACTGAATGCACGTGTACAGTGATCCCAGAGATCAATGCTCACTGAACACACAGAAGCTGAATAACAAGAGTCTTACATCCATACATACCGTATTACACAAGTAGGACCATTATGGTCGAGTCTTGAGTATAACATCACAGCGGAAATGTTCGTCGATAACTTGGACCCATGACATCTGCCTTAACCCTACAGGCATTCTGACTGGGAAACGTCCTAGCTCGCATGTTCGTCGCCGAAGTATTCTTCGTCATATCCTGTTCTTTCATGCCTGGCCAATAAAATAACCAGTGGCAAGCCAATGAGTACTTTGAATGTACTCGCAAGCAACCCATGTTTTGGTTCAAGATACAACAATGCATGATATAGGTAATTTTTTGCAGAAAGCTAGTTTTGAGTGCAATGACATGTTCAACAACTTGTAAGAAATGCATCAGGAGAATTCAAGTAACCATGAGGACAGGTTACAGATATCAACATAAATAGAGTGGGCACCAACCCAACTCAATCATGTCAAGTCCTTTGACTTGACCCAAGTAGTTTTATCAACTCACACACACGGTTGTAACACTCTGGACATAGTTTAAGCAGCACCGCCCAACTGTCCTTGACCATGGACACGGCTATTCGAATAGTTTTACACTCTGCAGAGGTTGCACACTGTACCCACAAGATCCGGGGAACTTCTGTGTCATCCACGACCCGTGATACCTCAAGTACCCGGCGTAAGCACCCGATCACTACCTTTCCCTAGACGACACTAACATGGAGTCCACTCGATTGGTAGTAACCCCCATGCCCAACATTATCACATAACATTTTCGTGGAGCCACGCTCCATAATCATCTCTCATCACAAGCACGGGGTACCAACGGTGTGTCCGGTGCCCCATAAAAATGTTCTTGGCCGCCCTACCTGGCACGACCCCATCCCGAGAGAGAGCACCAACTCTCCCCCGTCACTAGTAATGCAGGCTCCAAGCTAGTATCGGCCTAGGTAATCAATAATTCCCTTTCCCATATAAGGGTAGAGTGGTTGCGCATGTAAGGTTGGGACAGTCATCAAATCTTAAATCTAATCCATTTTCGAAAACAACACACACACTTGCCTCGGTACACCACTTCGTCATCAAGTGGTTACCCATCTCATCATCTCCCTCGGGCATAAGTGGCACCCGATGGGGTTTTCAAAAAGTCTTTTGAAAATAATTTGCCTCCTTCACCATGCATATTCCCGTCCCTTTTTGCGTAGCACTACTTTAGCATCCTATCTACTCCCACCGGCATAACCCTCATACGAAGGTAGGGTCATGCACAATGCAAGTATCAACGAGGAAATAACGGTGGCAAACCACCCCATGTGGTTATCACAGTATCATGTCTCCGATGCAAGCAATATAAGTGCTATATGACATTCATAAAAAGGGTTTCATAGACATGGTCAAAGGGCTGCTTGCCTTGTCTTCAAGTTCTTCAAATCCTTCCCCTTCTTCTTCTTCAGCAACTTCGTCTAACACGGGATCTAATCGTCGCAAGAAAATAACGAGAAAATAAGGCAATAGTAAAACAGAAAAACCAAAGTGCTCATAAAAATGTCAACTTATTTTTGGTAAATACTAGGGGGAAATCTAAGAATGGGAAAATTACTAGTTATGGATTTGGAGTTGTAGAATAGGAGAAATGGATTTTCAGAGGGGAATATAAATGCTCAAATTTGGATTTAAATTTGAACAGTGCAGAAAAGTTTGATGGATATTTATGAAAATTACACCATTAAATAGCTGGGATTTTTAGAAAAATATGGGAGTTGGAATTATTGTATTTGGATGAATATTTAATCCTATGGAATATTTGGAAAAGTGACAGAAAAAGAAAAGGAAAAATGGCACTGTGCCACTGGGCCAGAATGGCCACAATGCAGCAGGCCCAGAGGGGATTCAGCCCGCGCGAGGCTGCCACGTCGAAGGCGTAAAGGCAAAATACGCCTTCGGCCGTCGTAGCGAAACGGTTCGCGCGCGCGTGCGTTTTAAACCTGACGGGTGGGGCCCACCCGTCAGTATGTGAGGCTGACTGACGGGCCCCACGGTCGTCGTCTTCAACCTCGGGCAAGAGAGGGAGGCGAGCTCACCGGCGTCGCTGTGGTCGACAGCGAGGCGATCTAAGGGCACCGTTGTGCTCAGGGCGAAGTCGCCGTTCGGGTGGAGGTCGAGGCGGTCGCCGGAGTGGCCTGGTTCGTCGGCGACGAGGAGGCACGGTGGAGGAGCTTCGGGCGGCAGTGGCTCCGGCCGTTTCCGGCTGCAAAAGAGGCGGGGAAGAGAGGGGGTCAGTGAGCCGCGAAGGTTCCAGATCGAGGAAGAGGAGCGGCGGAGAGGGCCTGTACCCGAAGATCGACAGCGACCCGAGGCGGCGGAGCTCGAGCTCGATCTCGAGCCCGGGCTCGTCTGGAGAGGGGTCAGTGGTGTAGGGGGTGATTTATGGGAGTGAGAGAGCCAATGGTGAGGAGAGTAGGGCTCGGGGAGGCCCTTAAATAGGCGAACAGCAGGGTGCCGTGGACCCGTGTGCCGGCGAGCTCCTGCTCATTGCCACAGGGCTCGGGAGGAGCTGGCGCCGTGTCTGTGGTGTTCCTGGTCGTGGACTACGCCGAGGGGAGCTAAGGGAGAGAGCGGGGAGGGTTCAGAGACGCTGCACGTGTGAGTCGCGCCATTGGCGCGCTCGGGCAGCCAGCGCGCGTGCAAGCAGGGGCGAGAGGAGGGAGAGGGAGGAGGGGGACAGAGGCGTGGCGTGATGCAGACATCGAGGCGCATCGTCAGGCGTGCTGGGGAGGCCCGAGGTGGCCGGAGGCGGTTGGAAGGGGGTGGCTACAGTGCGGGAGCGCACTGTAGTGCGCTCCAAAGCGCCCAAATAGCAGGCATGGCCATTTTCTATGCATGTGGTCACGGCCAAAGGTGTCTGGTAGCTCTAGGAGGGAGTAAAGAAGTAGGAGATGGCCTTGGATGCCCTGGGTGGCCAGTAGGGGAAGAGAGAGGTAGAAGAAGAGGGAGAAATGGGCTGTTCAGAGAGAGAAAGTGGGGTTTTACCCATCCAATAATTGAGCTGTGGGTTTGCCATTGTTACTGGAGGTGAAAGGGGACTAGGAGGGGTTGTGGTAAAAAGTGGAGCTCATGGAGATTAGTGGAAGAGCCCCAAACAGGGTTTTTAGTTAACCTGTAGAAGGTGTTTGATATGGTTTTGGGGTACTTGCACTAACTTACTTCTTGTGGCACTTGGCAGGGGTGTTTGTCATGACAAAATGAGAGGGAAAAGGAAGATGAGCTCATTTGGAGGAGTTTGATAATGAAACTTTGGCAAACCCTAGAAAGTAGCAGAAATGAACTTGTGTAGATCTAGTTGAGCAAATCACTTCTCCTTGATGCACCACTTGGTGTAGTGTCATCATTTGAGGTTATGAACATGTACACAAAAGTTGAGATCAAAAGGAGAAAGTTTCCAATGTAGAGTTGTTCAAATTTGGTTCTGGACAGGAAGGGTTTTGGGGCACTTTGATCAATATAACATCTTCTCCAACTTGTGCCATTTGGTCCAGATGAATGATTAGACCATTTGAGCATGTTCACAAGGTTTGAGAACATTTGGACATGTTTGGCAATGTAAAGTTGCTCAAACTTCAAAATGGACAGAAATGGTTTTGAGGGGATTTCATGGGGTTATACTATTCTCCATGACATGATACTTGTCAAGATCATCAAACATGTCATATGTGACACGATAGAATTTTTCTTGGAATTTTTGGAGAATATTTCCTTTGTAAATATTTCAAAAGCTTGAAATATCCAGAAAGGGTTTTTGAGGGTTTTGACCAATATTTTGAACATGGCCATGTGTTCAAACTCTTATACATGGACAATATATGTCCACTAAGTCTCCCTAGGTTTTTTCAAATATTTTTGAAATGATAAAATGATATTTCCCTAATAAATACCATTTCTGGCCTTAAGAAAAAGCTTTTAAATAAAATAGGAAAATAACTTTGAAAATTATATTTTTGTGGTTTATGGGAGTCCTACATCTAATAGGATTCAAATATATTTTTGGAAAGATTTTTACTGCCCTTAATTAAGTACTTGCAGTGCAAATCTCAATTCAGGTTCTCTTGGAGAACTAGTTTTTGAAAATACTATTTGGCCAAGTTATTTTTGTAAGAAATTATTTTTGTGTCCTATACACATGGCATGATCATTGGTCAAGGTTTTTGTATCAAGGGGAAGGAGTATAAGGGTTGGAGATTTTTTTTGATTTTTAGAGCACTTGCAAACAACAGTCAAACATTCAATCAAAGCAAAGACAAAACACTCAAAAGTTTTTGTCAAACCACATTTTAGCATGATTTATTGACTTAAATGTTGTGGCATGAAAATCAGGGTGTGATAGACCTACCCCCCTTACAAGAATCGCGTCCCCGAGATTCCCAAACTAGGCGCGGAAAGGGGTACAGAAACTTGGATATGGGGTAGTCTTCAAGTCCTCATGTTGCTTCTGCTTCCGTGTAGTGCTCCATTGAGCTTGAAGTACTTGATGGTGTGGCTTCGTGTATGACGCTCTTCTTGATCCAGGTTGCTAATGGGTAGCTCGCGGTAGGTTGGATTGGGCTAGGGGTCGATGGCTCGGTGGTTAATGCCCTCGTAGAGATTGGGCAAGTTAGAAAGTTGGAAACACTTCTGGGGTTGTGATGCATGGAAGCATTGTGCACATCAGGTAACTCAGGTGGCAACTCCAGCTGGTAACTGTCTTCTCTTCATCTTGTAGTGATCTCAGAGGGGGTTGTTAAATCTTGGAGTGATCTCGAAGGGGACCGATGAATCTTGGTGTGGGTCTCCTTGTCATGGGAATGCTTGGTTCCTTAGAGAGGAGTGGCTTGCAGATACACCTGGTCTTCGACGCGGATGTTTACTTCTTGATGATGGTGGTAGTTCTTCCTCCTTGGCATGGTGGTCTTCAAATGTTCCTGGACTAGCTGAACGGCTCTTCTTCCGTCTTCAGGTGGACAAGTAGGTCACCAAATGATGATGACAACTATCTTTTCTAAGCACTCCATGAAGACTTTGTTCACAGGTACATAAAGTAGGCTGGGGAATTAGTGGTGGTCTTGTTGAGTATTGGTAGGGTCTTTTCGACCTAGAGTCAAGGCCCAAGGTCATGATCCGACCATGATGTGGCTTGTTAAGGCGTAAGGGTTTCAAGGATTCTAGTGTGCGAATGAATGTTTATCATCCCATGCTTGAGCACAGTTTCTGAGATGCCAATACTTCTACCTAGTCTTCACCTCATATTACCAAAAGAATCATCTTGTATAGGTCAAATCCAATCATCACTCATGTTATTCATATCCTCATGGCTCTCGAGAGGAGGTCTAACAAAATCATATATGTCTACAATCCCCAACCCATATGTATGTCTACCCCTAAAAATCCATGGCTAGAGCATACAAGCTACTAAGCTTCAATTAAACATGACAATCCAAGTGCTCAGCCCATTCTTCCAAGGTCCAAGGTAGTGCATCTCTATCCTAAGGAAACACGTCGTAAGCCACTCCAAGATCTTGTTTCCTTCCTATGAATCAACTCCAGCAGCCCATTAACTTCCATCAAGCACTACACAATCCATTAATTTCTACAAATCCAATGTTTATGGTGTTCCACATGATCTTCTAAAGTCCTTATAATCCCCAAATACTTGAAAAGGCTATCTCTACTATAGTTAGTCCACCAATTTCCATTATCATGGTCAAGTAACCTCCAAGGTCAAGTTTATATCAACTCCGACAATTAATCCAATCTCCTAGTTTATTGTCCACCGAGAAACATGGTATCATGATCGAGATCATCAGTCTAAATCCAATTTACTCCGAACCATGTAGACTTACTCAGCATCTATACTCAACTAGGATCACCTATTTAAATCCAAATCTCTTGTCCAATGAGGAATCCTACATGTTTCCCTCAAGTTATTTATGTAATATCACTGTCTCCTATCAATATCACCTGATCAAGTCAAATTCTTGCACTCCCAGGAGTTTCAGCTTGCAATCATAATTGTCCTATAAAATCCAATTTACTCCACGGGTAATGAATGCTATGCTACTCTATTAACATGATCCCACCAAGTTCATCAACTAACATAAAAACCTCATAATCCACCAAATAGTCTCAGACGATTCCTCAAAGTCATTGATATAAACTCACCAAGTCATTTGTCCTCTGTTCGTACATCCTCAAATTGGTATTTCCTATGGCATCGTCAGTTCTGGTGCTATATTAGGATGATAATGTGCTCGTTCACTATGTCCACTAGTTCCATAATGAACTCAGTGTCATGCAAGGTTACGAAGGCTTAACTGGTTTTCTTGCAAAACTGCGGGTTAACCACATGGTTTTGAGCTGGGGTACCTCGTGAAATCTTGAAGGGCCTAGGAATAGGTTTCTAGTCTGGGGGGGTTAAACATAACTCTACGGGGTTTTACTTGGTCGAGGAGGCTATGGAAAAGTTCTTTAGTGCTAGCTGGTTGTCGAAGTAGAATCCTTGGTGTACCTTGTCTCGCCGATCTTCACTTAAGGAGAGACAGATGAGAGGGAAAAGTAGCATAGAGGAGGGGAATGCTTAAAGGGGGTTCTATAGTGCAGGTGCAAACAGACAAGTGCCAAAAGATCACACACAATTTCATTAAGATAAGATAGGTGATATAGTTGCATACATGCTGCCTAAGGCAAACGTGTGACCTATATCAAAACACAAACAAATAAAAACAAGCAACACACAATCATGGTTCTATTCGAACTATCATACAGACTCGACTGCACATAGGGGGTACACGACTCATCCTACCCTAGGGGTTCTCGGACTCAGTAGTCGTGCCTTGTGCCTCATGCAGTCTTCTGAGTTTTCCTCAGGTGTTGCTACATCTCTTGTAGTTGTTCGATGAAACAATCTGGGTTGATCCTGAAGATTCTTCAACAACTTCTCGCCTGTTGAAGTGATGGGGTGAAGGTGGCTCCTCGTAACTGGCATTGACTTGGTCTTCTATTGTCTTCTTAATCACGACGATCCCTTTTTGTCTTCTAAGCCGTCGATGGTACCAGGTAGGTAATCCTTTATGCAATGACATTATCAGGGCGTAATAGAGGTCCATCATGTTAGTTACGTTGATGACAACATCGACACCAAGAGCGGGGGATGAGGAGAACTGTTTTCCTGCTCACTATGGTGAGGCGGACCAATTGGCTAGGTTCTCATCCATTGGTGGTTGCCGATACAACAACGGTAGTGACAGGGTTACTCTATTAGCGATGTATATCATGATCTTGCATATTCTATGCCCTGATCATCGTAGGCTAAGGTTGCATCATCTTGGGGCAGAGTCAAGGGTCTCACCATCTCCTGGGTCTTCAGGTCCTCATTCCTCGAGGATGTATCTTCTGTTGGTATCGTCTTGTTGTGATGTCGCCAATCTTGTGTTCAGGAGATGTGGGTAAATGTCTGGCAAGGCATCTTCCTTCTAGATTATCCACGAGGATTACAAGGAATCTAGTGGTCAGGGGCATAAGGGTTCTAGCGACCAAAGGTTTTGAAGGGGAAGAGACCAATAAGGAAAGTATACCTTAGTTTTCGAAAAACTGAGAAGGGAAGAGAAGTACAGATAGTTTTGAAAACTAGTAGTAGTTTTGGAAATAGTTTTACCCTAACTAACGACCATGCTAACTAAGGCTTCCTACAGTCAGGATGGCTCTGATGCCAGCTCTGTGGGGACCCCGACTCATAAGTCGTGATCACTGAATGCACGTGTACAGTGATCCCAGAGATCAATGCTCACTGAACACACAGAAGCTGAATAACAAGAGTCTTACATCCATACATACCGTATGACACAAGTAGGACCATTATGATCGAGTCTTGAGTATAACATCGCAGCGGAAATCTTCGTTGATAACTTGGACCCATGCCATCTTCCTTAACCCTACAGGCATTTTGACTGGGAAACGTCCTAGCTCGCATGTTCGTTGCCAAAGTATTCTTCGTCATATCCTGTTCTTTCATGCCTAGCCAATAAAATAACCAGTGGCAAGCCAATGATTACTTTGAATGTACTCGCAAGAAACCCATGTTTTGGTTCAAGATACAACAATGCATGATATAGGTAATTTTTTGTAGAAAGCTAGTTTTGAGTGCAATGACATGTTCAACAACTTGTAAGACATGCATCAGGAGAATTCAAGTAACCATGAGGACAGGTTACAGATATCAACATAAATAGAGTGGGCACCAACCCAACTCAATCATGTCAAGTCCTTTGACTTGACCCAAGTAGTTTTATCAACTCACACACACGGTTGTAAAACTCTGGACATAGTTTAAGCAGCACCACCCAACTGTCCTTGATAGTGGACACGGCTAATCGAATAGTTTTACACTCTGCAGAGGTTGCACACTGTACCCACAAGATCCGGGGAACTTCCGTGTCATCCACGACCCGTGATACCTCAAGTACTCGGCGTAAGCACCCGATCACTACATTTCCCTAGACGACACTAACATGGAGTCCACTCGATTGGTAGCAACCCCCATTCCCAACATTATCACATAACATTTTCGTGGAGCCACGCTCCATAATCATCTCTCATCACAAGCACGGGGTACCAACGGTGTGTCCGGTGCCCCATAAAAATGTTCTTGGCCGCCCTACCTGGCACGACCCCGTCCCGAGAGAGAGCACCAACTCTCCCCCGTCACTAGTAATGCAGGCTCCAAGCTAGTATCGGCCTAGGTAATCAATAATGCCCTTTCCCATATAAGGGTAGAGTCGTTGCGCATGTAAGGTTGGGACAGTCATCAAATCTTAAATCTAATCCGTTTTCGAAAACAACACACACACTTGCCTCGGTACACCACTTTGTCATCAAGTGGTTACCCATCTCATCATCTCCCTCGGGCATAAGTGGCACCCGATGGGGTTTTCGAAAAGTCTTTTGAAAATAATTTGCCTCCTTCACCATGCATATTCCCGTCCCTTTTTGCGTAGCACTACTTTAGCATCCTATCTACTCCCACCGGCATAACCCTCATACGAAGGTAGGGTCATGCACAATGCAAGTATCAACGAGGAAATAACGATGGCAAACCACCCCATGTGGTTATCACAGTATCATGTCTCCGATGCAAGCAATATAAGTGCTATATGACATGCATAAAAAGGGTTTCATAGACATGGTCAAAGGGCTGCTTGCCTTGTCTTCAAGTTCTTCAAATCCTTCCCCTTCTTCTTCTTCAGCAACTTCGTCTAACACGGGATCTAATCGTCGCAAGAAAATAACGAGAAAATAAGGCAATAGTAAAACAGAAAAACCAAAGTGCTCATAAAAATGTCAACTTATTTTTGGTAAATACTAGGGGGAAATCTAAGAATGGGAAAATTACTAGTTATGGATTTGGAGTTGTAGAATAGGAGAAATGGATTTTCAGAGGGGAATATAAATGCTCAAATTTGGATTTAAATTTGAACAGTGCAGAAAAGTTTGATGGATATTTATGAAAATTACACCATTAAATATCTGGGATTTTTAGAAAAATATGGGAGTTGGAATTATTGTATTTGGATGAATATTTAATCCTATGGAATATTTGGAAAAGTGACAGAAAAAGAAAAGGAAAAATGGCACTATGCCACTGGGCCAGAATGGCCACAATGCAGCAGGCCCAGAGGGGATTCAGCCCGTGCGAGGCTGCCACGTCGAAGGCGTAAAGGCAAAATACGCCTTCAGCCGTCGCAGCGAAACGGTTCGCGCGCGCGTGCGTTTTAAACCTGACGGGTGGGGGCCACCCGTCAGTATGTGAGGCTGACTGACGGGCCCCACGGCCGTCGTCTTCAACCTCGGGCAAGAGAGGGAGGCGAGCTCACCGGCGATGCTGTGTTCGACGGCGAGGCGATCTGAGGGCACCGTTGTGCTCAGGGCGGAGTCGTCGTTTGGGTGGAGGTGGAGGCGGTCGCCGGAGTGGCCTGGTTCGTCGACGACGAGGAGGCACGGCGGAGGAGCTTCGGGCGGCAGTGCCTCCGACCGTTTCCGGCTGCAAAAGAGGCAGGGAAGAGAGGGGGGGTTGGTCAGTGAGCCCCGGAGGTTCCAGATCGAGGAAGAGGAGCGGCGGAGAGGGCCTGTACCCGGAGATCGACGGCGACCCGAGGCAGCGGAGCTCGAGCTCGATCTCGAGCCCGGGCTCGTTTGGAGAGGGGTGAGTGGTGTAGGGGGTGATTTAGGGGAGTGAGAGAGCGAGTGGTGAGGAGAGTAGGGCTCGGGGAGGCCCTTAAATAGGCGAACGGCGGGGTGCCATGGACCCGTGCGCCGGCGAGCTCCTGCTCGTTGCCACAGGGCTCGGGAGGAGCTGGCGCCGTGTCTGTGGTGTTCCTGGTCATGGACTACGCCGAGGGGAGCTAAGGGAGAGAGCGGGGAGGGGTCAGAGACGCCGCGCGTGTGAGCCGTGCCATTGGCGCGCTCGGGCGGCCAGCGCGCGTGTGAGCAGGGGCGAGAGGAGGGAGAGGGAGGAGGGGGACAGAGGCGTGGCGTGACGCAGACGTCGAGGCGCATCGTCGGGCGTGCTGGGGAGGCCTGAGGTGGCCGGAGGCGGTTGGAAGGGGGCGGCTACAGTGTGGGAGTGCACTGTAGCGCGCTCCAAAGCGCCCAAATAGCCGGCATGGCCATTTTCTATGCATGTGGTCACGGCCAAAGGTGTCTGGTAGCTCTAGGAGGGAGTAAAGAAGTAGGAGATGGCCTTGGATGCCCTAGGTGGCCAGTAAGGGAAGAGAGAGGTAGAAGAAGAGGGAGAAATGGGATGTTCAGAGAGAGAAAGTGGGGTTTTACCCATCCAATAATTGAGCTGTGGGTTTGCCATTGTTACTGGAGGTGAAAGGGGACTAGGTGGGGTTGTGGTAAAAAGTGGAGCTCATGGAGATTAGTGGAAGAGCCCCAAACAGGGTTTTTAGTTAACCTGCAGAAGGTGTTTGATATGGTTTTGGGGTACTTGCACTAACTTACTTCTTGTGGCACTTGGCAGGGGTGTTTGTCATGACAAAATGAGAGGGAAAAAGGAAGATGAGCTCATTTGGAGGAGTTGGATAATGAAACTTTGGCAAACCCTAGAAAGTAGCAGAAATGAACTTGTGTAGATCTAGTTGAGCAAATCACTTCTCCTTGGTGCACCACTTGGTGTAGTGTCATCATTTGAGGTTATGAACATGTACACAAAAGTTGAGATCAAAAGGAGAAAGTTTCCAATGTAGAGTTGTTCAAATTTGGTTCTGGACAGGAAGGGTTTTGGGGCACTTTGATCAATATAACATCTTCTCCAACTTGTGCCATTTGGTCTAGATGAATGATCAGACCATTTGAGCATGTTCACAAGGTTTGAGAACATTTGGACATGTTTGGCAATGTAAAGTTGCTCAAACTTCAAAATGGACAGAAATGGTTTTGAGGGGATTTCATGGGGTTATACTATTCTCCATGACATGATACTTGTCAATATCATCAAACATGTCATATGTAACATGATAGAATTTTTCTTGGAATTTTTGGAGAATATTGCCTTTGTAAATATTTCAAAAGCTTGAAATATCCAGAAAGGGTTTTTGAGGGATTTGACCAATATTTTGAACATGACCATGTGTTCAAACTCTTATATATGGACAATATATGTCCACTAAGTCTCCCTATGTTTTTGTCAAATATTTTTGAAATGATAAAATGATATTTCCCTAATAAAGACCATTTCTGGCCTTAAGAAAAAGCTTTTAAATAAAATAGGAAAATAACTTTGAAAATTATATTTTTGTGGTTTATGGGAGTCCTACATCTAATAGGATTCAAATATATTTTTGGAATTTTTTTACTGCCCTTAATTAAGTACTTGCAGTGCAAATCTCAATTCACGGGTTTTTGGAAAACTAGTTTTTGAAAATACTATTTGGCCAAATTATTTTTGTAAGAAATTATTTTTGTGTCCTATACACATGGCATGATCATTGGTCAAGGTTTTTGGATCAAGGGGAAGGAGTATAAGGGTTTGAGATTTTTTTTTATTTTTAGAGCACTTGCAAACAACAGTCAAACATTCAATCAAAGCAAAGACAAAACACTCAAAAGTTTTTGTCAAACCACATTTTAGCATGATTTATTGACTTAAGTGTTGTGGCATGAAAATCAGGGTGTGATAGACCTACCCCCCTTACAAGAATCTCGTCCCCGAGATTCCCAAACTAGGCGCGGAAAGGGGTACAAAAACATGGGTCTGGGGTAGTCTTCAAGTCCTCATGTTGCTTCTGCTTCCATGTAGTGCTCCATTGAGCTTGAAGTACTTGATGGTGTGGCTTCGTGTATGACGCTCTTCTTGATCCAGGTTGCTAATTGGTAGCTCGCGGTAGGTTGGATTGGGCTAGGGGTCGATGGCTCGGTGGTTAATGCCCTCGTAGAGATCGGGCAAGTTAGAAAGTTGGAAACACTTTCGAGTTTGTGATGCATGGAAGCATTGTGCACATCAGGTAACTTAGGTGGCAACTCCAGCTAGTAACTGTCTTCTCTTCCTCTCGTAGTGATCTCAGAGGGGGTTGTTAAATCTTGGAGTGATCTGAAGGGGACCGATGAATCTTGGTGGGGGTCTCCTTGTCATGGGAATGCTTGGTTCCTTAGAGAGGAGTGGCTTGCAGATACACCTGGTCTTCGACGCGGATGTTTACTTCTTGATGATGGTGGTAGTTCTTCCTCCTTGGCATGGCGGTCTTCAAATGTTCCTGGACTAGCTGAATGGCTCTTCTTCCGTCTTCAGGTGGACAAGTAGGTCACCAAATGATGATGACAACTATCTTTTCTAAGCACTCCATGAAGACTTCCGTCCTGCCGTTCTGCTGGTCTTGGTCTTGTTGCACCAAAATGGATGCCTTTGCTTGATGCTCTCGCCTGCGATTGCTCCCTTTGCACCAAAGAGGAAAGAAGGACACTGTGCGGACTGGCGCCCGCCTGGCGCCCTTGGTCGTCATGGCTTGCGTCATGGGCACCTCGCGAGGTACCCCGCCTTAATCTCTCCACCTCCTCGTGAGCCAGCCTGACGAGGCCGTGCCTGAGGAAGCTCCCCTGTCGTCCACCCCACGAGAGGCTTGGCCCCTCGCGAGGGTCTTGAGCTCGTGTTGATGAAGATGGGCCATGCTGGGCCGCCCCTTGAGCCACGCCGCAGGCCGCAGGCAGGCAAGTCTGGGGACCCCCGTTCCCAGAACACCGACAGCCTCGCCATGCAAGAAATCGTCGACCTACACATCCACGTCTACGAGGAAATTGTCTAGATAGGCCACTACAAGGCCAGCAAGGACAGAAAGACGTTGGCCTTCTTCCACCGGCTGGAATCTTTGGACGCCATTGTTCAGAAGAACGTCGACCTGGCCACGAAAGCACTGCTACTTAGCCGTCGTTTGGTGGGCCAGCGCCCTGAGTTGAGGAGGTGGACGTCGTTGATGGATGCATCTTTCTTCTTGCCTCCTGTAACTAGCACGGCATCGCCTTATGGCCTTAATGTTTTATTAGTGTATGGCATTTTTATTCGAGTCGTAAATGACATGTGTGATCCCTTGCTCTTATTTGGCGTTAATTATATGTAGTATCATTGTCTTCGACCTGGTGTACTACCTAGGTCCTGGTTTGTTAGTCCCTTTTGTAATTTGTGTTAAATTTTGACCAAAGATTTAACTGACTAAATGTTAGTGCATGTCAACAAAAATTATATCATTTGATTTGTATTTGAACATAGTTTTCAATGATATAATTATGGTGACATGCATGAACCTTTTGGTAGTCAAATTTATGGTCAAAAATTTAGCACAGATTACGACGGGGAGCAATAAACCAGGATGGAGGTAGACTGGTCCGTCACGATCATGATTTGTGTCTAATTTTAACTTTAGCGACCCAACCTACATGGAGGGAGTGTTGTATATATTGGCGCGACAACCAAACTTATATATTCAAAACTGAGCATTACTACAAGTCACGAGTTCAAAACGAGAAAGTGGAACAAGTACAACATGTCTGTGTCGTTCGCGTCGCACCCCCACACGGTCATGGTGCACAATGTAGTAAATGACTAGTCTCTTCTTGACCCGCATTTACAATGATATGGATTGAATGCCAAGGAGGGAGAGGGTAGGGGTTCCCGAGACGTTGAGTGGTCAATGATGCATCCTAAATTATCATGCAGAGGGAATTAATTGGAGAAGCAGAATAGAACCAGTATGATGTGAATGCAATAGAGTTTGGACTCTCATATAAAGGCGCCCCACCACTCCAATCCATCTACTCCTAATCTTGGCGCAACACTTCTCACTCCAATCCAAGACCAAGTGACTGGAAGCCACAAGCACCTATGGAGGCGATGGACGCAAGCGGCAGTCGGCTGTGCCAGATCATCGAAGACGTCGGCCTGCTACCCAGCGGCATGCAGCATTTCCAGACGGTGCTGGCGACCGCTGGCATCGTAGCCCTTGCCAACACCGGCTTCGCCTCTCACATGGATGACATGATGGTCCACTCCATCCGCAAGTTCACCACCGTCAAGAAGTGTGTCGATGACCTTGTCGTATTGCTCCAACCCGCATGCACAGGCTCCTCATTGCCTGCCACCCTCATCGGCCTCCATGGTGATGAACTCTTTCAAGTCCCGGTGGCCCTGCAGGTGCCGGAGGTCGCGACGAAGCATGTGCACCTCGAGGCCGCGCTCGCCGTGCAGCACCTCGCCATGCAAGAAACCATCGACCTGCACATCCACGTCTACGAGGAAATCGTCTACATAGGCCACTACAAGGCCAGCAAGGACAGAAAGACGTTGTCCTTCTTCCAGCGGCTGGAATCTTTGGATGCCATCATTCAAAAGCATGCCGACCTGGCCACAAAAGCCGTTGCTACTTAGCCGCTGTTCGGTGGGCTGGCGCCCTGAGTCGAGGAGGTGGACATCATTGATGGATGTGTCTTTCTTCTTGCCTCCTGTAACCAGCATTGCATCGCCCTTAAAGTTTTATTAGTGTATGGCACTTTTATTCCAGTCGTAACATTTAAAAAAAGAAAATGAGACCAACTCGGGCTAGACTAGCCTGTTGGCATTTTTTATAGAAGAAAACTCCGTGACACCAAGCGCTTGAGCCGAGACTCGAACCCTTGTGGGCTGGCTGCAAACTCCCGCGCCTTGCCAACGGAGCGTACGATCCATTCTCCAATGTAACATTTTCACTATGAGGTGGGGCCGTAGTTGAGCAAACCGACCATCGGCAAACCCCACCCCGCCCACCGCGCGTCGGCTGAGTTAGAATTAGAAGAGAGAAACGAGGGAGAAGAGCTAGCTGTAGCCCGGACGCTGTTGTCAGATGGGACTCATGTTGATAGAATAGGAGTAGTATTGTACATGCTACAGACTGGACTGTAGCACATTGTTTTGTATGGCCATATCACCACATTGTTTTCTATGGCCTATTGCCGCCTGGTTCACTGGGCTGTCGTGGTTCGCACACCTCCAACATGAGTAGTAGTACTTGTATATACACTTTATATACCGCATGATTCTTTGCTCCTTCTTACGTACTTCACCGACATGTGGGAGAGCCAGCATCCGGGTCGACGTGTCATGCACCAGATTAGATTGGGGAACGGATGGGGTGGCATCACCCCGGTCGTAGCGCCAATAATTCATGACTACTTGCAAGATGCCCATGCGTTGCACAGAACATCAAGATGCATTTGTATGAGTAGTTTATCTTGTGGGAGAAAAGGATGAACGAGGGAAGGCCTTATTTGCAAATATGGAGAGGGGTGTGGGTATCTTTTTGCAAAATTGCCATTGTTTCCTTCCTATCCGTCAAATATAAATCGGACGACCTATATTGTAGAATGGCAGGCACACCATCATCACCAACTCTGTTTTTTATAAGAGTAGAGATAGTGAGTAGTCATATCACAAGACCCCGTCTTTCCAGTAGTAACGCGCCGTCAAATCGCACAGCCCTACCTTTCCAGTAGTAAGTTGAATCCGCTACTCCCTCACCCTCCTCGCCTACTTGTCAAACCGCCTACGCAAAAACTGCCGCGGTACTGCCCGGGAGAAGCCCCGCCCTCAAGTTTTAACTACTCATAATATAATTTTGTATCGATGAATTGCGCCATGGAGTAGAAAACCAAAAGAAAAATGTGGTACATGTAAACAAATACAGTTCAAGCTCTAGCTAGCAATTTAGAATGTAAGTCGTGCATATACGTATAGGTTACTTCAAAGTAGGAGTACTGAGTCCATTGATGCAATGTGGTCAAACTGTACCATCGATATCTCAAAGCCAAAATAGTTCGATCTTGTTCTTCTACATAAATACTAGTACTATATGTTTATCCACCCGTGGGGTTGTTCAATGAATGGAGGGTCGGGGAGCACAATGAAACAATACTACTACTGTACTAGGTAAGTAGGAGTCGTACAGTTAGTCATGTTAAATAGAGAGTTTCTTTTCTTTAATGCCACTTACACAAATTGAAATGCTTGTTGTGGAGAGAAAAATATAATCACTCCACTATATTGTGTAAGTGGCCGTCAAATTCTGCTGGTAATCTCGTGCAACATTTTATTAGCCTTTGCAGGATGAGTCGTCATTGTCACCATAATGGCACTTTATTTTATTGGAACTGCACAAAAGGATAAGCAAATTATAGTTGCACCTTACATGAGCAGGATAGACAACCTTAATGTTGCTCAATTTTAGTGCAACTACTAAAGAAGAACCTACCAGCTCGGGAGAGCAACTACTTCTTGCTAGCTAAATGATGCAATCTTTGCTTCATTTCAGGTGAACTCTAGAAAAAGTGCCATGAATTGAATCATCGAGTGGAGTTGTAGGTTGACTTCCACTAGTGCCACTATTATAGTAATCACGCTCTTTATTATCTGTGTTGTGCAAACATGAATACTCAACTACAGATGTTGTGATGGTCAAGAGCATTCGCCAAGTTCTTGGGTTGTATGACACGGCTAGCCAAGATGGATTTAATCCTGATATTCACTTTATGAAAAGGCTCTAATCGGTTGGTTCTGAATCTTGCAAGCTGGGAATCAATGAGATGTGTAGGCATCTTTGTTGTACTTATTATTTGAATCTTTTTTGTTGGTTCTGAATCTTGGAAGCTGGGACTCAATGAGATGTGTAGGCATCTTTGTTGTACTTATTATTTGAATCTTATTTGTTGGTTACGAATCTTGCAAGCTGGGAAACACGGCATGATGATGCACATGACAGCAACCATAACAAACTGTTCAAACTTGGTAGTATTGTGTGTGTGAAAGTGCGGCAAATGTGCTAATCATGCGCGTCCTGAGAATAATAATTCTAATTGTTGTGCATGTTGATCATGTGGCACTGATAGAATGAGCCAATGCATTGTTTGTTTTAAGAATAAATTTTAATTAAAGCTAATTAAATTTAAGTAAAGTGACCACTAACACTTGTTATTACAGTACCAATACAGACCCGCTTGTGAACTGACGTGTGTGGCCGGAATAGGTTTCTTAATGGAGGCGTTTGAATGCGCCGAGGGTGCATGTTTTGACGGGCGTGTAGCGGGCGAGGGAGGGGTAGTAACTGTTGTCGCCTGTACACACTCACTTTACTATTGAATCCAATTCCCAAGAGCTGAAAAACAAACTGTTGCTGCCGCCTACTCACTCGTCCACTTGAAGAGACTCCAATGGTGATCTAAGGGGTGAGCCTGCTGGATATGGACTTCAGCAAGGAGTTGACCTTTGAGTTCTCCGTTCAGTCCCATGGTTGCACCAAGTTGAATGTGATGTACACCAACAATCTGGACTCGGTGAAGCTCTGCCTCGCCGAGTTCAAGCAGTACCTACAGGACGAGAGTTATTTACCCAAAACCACCACACTTGAGGCTAGGGTAACAACTTAGTACCACATTGAAGGCAGGGCTCAAAAAACCACAAGAAATGCGCCTAATGCATAACATGGAGCACTGACGCTCCCATTTGGGCGTGGAAACAGCGAAACCGATAGATGGGGCCCGCCTATCAGGGGTGATGTGGCAAAGACCAAGCACACAAAAAGCTTTGACTAGCTGAGGTGGCAAATGAGACGTGGACCCCGCCTGTCTGTGACTACATGATCATCTTCTTCCCATTTCTTTTTCTATGCGACATTACATCGAGCAACTTATGGATGGTCGGACTCTGGCGACTATGCCCACACCGGCAAGCATTGCGAGGGGGGAGCGGGCGGCGCCGTGAGGCCTCGCAACCCGACGCCGCTCCCCTTGGCATGGACGCCCGAGCTCTCTGTCCGCATGTGAGCTGTGAGCTCCATGGCCACCATGGCCATGGCAGCCGAGCAATTGCCACGAGCACGCCCCATGCCACAAGCACACATACACCTACACGTGCCCCCCACGCCACGAGCACGCACTCACCTATATGCGCCCAACACCACTCCCGCGAGATTCGGCGGCAGCTCGTCTTACGCTGACCTTGGTCGTCGGCCATGGCTGACCTTGGCCGCATGGACGCACTCCACGCGCGCTCGCGTGGCCCAAACATGCCGCCGGCTGCCATAGAAGTTTGTGTCGCGCGTGCGCACTGCAGTTCTAGTGTGCCTCCCCGTGGCCACACCTTGCTGCCGGTCGTCATTGGTGTTCGTGCTGCGCGTGCTCACTATGGTTCCCTCGCGCCTCCTCGTGACCACGCCTTGCCACCGGCCGCCATTCCTGTTCACGCCGCGTGAGCACTGTGGTTCCCACACGCCTCTCCATGGCCAAGTGCCAGGTTTAGCAGCGGCATGCTGAGCTCCGGTGAGATCCTGCATCGGCTATGTCTACGTCCACCTCCGACAGGCTGCCACTTCCATGACGCGGCCCGCATACACAACCTGGTTTCCCGCACAGCGGCCTAGTCAGGCGTCGTCGTTGCGCACATCCTCTCTGGTGGCTACGCCGGTGATGTCCATGTTCTAGTGCTCACAACCTGTTTGGCTAAATGCCAGAGAGAAAACGAGGAAGTACGAAAAATAAAAGCTAAAAAATTAACAAACACTTGAGTCACTAACAAGTGGGACCCTCATCCAACTCTGCATATTGTCCACACAAGCACACCTAATCTCGATAGGTGGGCCCCATTTGTCGGTTTCACTGTTTTCAAGTCCAAATTGGAGCATTAGTGCTCCGCGTTATACATTAGGCGCATTTTCGGTGGTTTTTTGTGCCCTGCCTTCAATGTGCACTATTGCAGGTTGCTGCTAACGCGACACTACGATAAGAGACCCTTCGACAAAACTGTGTGCGATGCAATAATCGCAAAATGTGGTGTAAAAAACGTCAAAAAAGGTGCAAAACGTTTGCGATGACGGACGCATCAAACTTGTCCTCGGCAAGGAACTGCTCCATAGTTTGAATGGAGCTCTCCACCGAGACCGGATCGTTCGTGTACACCACCGAGAGGGCCTTCCCCCTCACGTGGGTGCCCACTACGTGATGCATGGTGAACTGCCCGCCGTTGTCGTCGTCGGCCGGTGGGAGCGCCATTGGAGCAACGAGAATCGCCATTGGAACTGTTGGATGTCCTCTTTGTATGTGTCATCGTGGGTGTGCTTATTGTGTCATGCGCCGGCCCCAAACACTGGCAGCACAACTTATAAATTGATGGATGGAGTACTAGTTACAGTGATGCATATAATTAAACAAAGGGATCACACATGTCTGTATTGACTGGAACGAGAATGCAATAGCACAATAAGAATTAAGGCCACGATGATGCGATTGCAGTGGTGGTTACAAGAGGCAAGAAGAAAGATGCATCCATCAATGTATGACCTCCTCCTCCTCAACTCAGTGCGCCGAGCCACCGACCGGCGGCTAAGGGGCGGCGACTTTTGTGGTGAGGTCAAGGTGCTTCTTAGCAAAGTCACCCAAGGCTTCCAGCCGGTTGAAGAAGGCCAATGTCGTAGCGTCCTCGCTAGCCTTGTAGATACCTATTTATACGATTTTCTCGTACACGTGGATGTGTAGGTCGACGAATTCTTGCAAGCGGGACCATGGAGGCCGACTAGGGTGGACATTCTTTTTGGTGTTGGTGGGCAGTCACAGGGCCACCGGTGCTTGAAAGAGATTCCGATCAAGGAGGCCGATTAGAGTGGCAGGAAATAAGGAGCCCAGGCCCGCGGGCTGGAGGAGTAACGCGATGTCGTCTACGAGCTTCTTGACGATGATGAACTTGTTGGTGGTGGCAACGATCATCTGGTCCAACTGAGAGTCGTAGCTGGCGTTGACGGCGGCCATCCACCAGCCGGTCGCCAACACCGTCTGGAGACGATCCTCGGTGCCATGCCGTAGGCTGGCGTCGTGGACTGTCTGGCATAGCCGCTGGCCGCTCGCGTGCATCGCCACCATGGGTCTAGAGTGAGCACTTTTGAGCTTAGTGTAGGTGCTTAGGCAAATGCTTAGGTGTGTACGATGTGGTAGATGCATTTGAATGGAGGTGCGCCTTTATATGAGTGCAAACTGCATTGCATTCACATCGTGCTGCCTCTTTTCCCGGTCCTCCTCCCATTACTTCCCTCATGCATTCATGATGCTAATTGAAGGAGGATGCATCATTGGTCGTTCAACATTTCAGGAACCGCTACCCTCTCCCTCGTCTGCATTAAAGCTGTATCGGGAACTGCACCGCCCGGTGTCAAATCGAATAGTACTGGGCCGCCCGCTGCACGCCTGGCTGAACACGCCTTCTCGCCTCCATCTATGCCTAATTACTGAATTTTAGTTGCAAAAATTAGATATTGCTTGTGATTTTTAGCTTCATATTTCGACAAATCGCAGTGTTACAAGGTTGACAAATGGCAATGTTACTAGATCAACAAATGTCAATCTTTCTAGTTTGACAAATGGCAACATACCCAATATGACAGATGCAAATCTTACCAAATTGTTTGTAAGTGGTTGCACACGGGTCATCCAAAAGAACCGTTTGCGTTGAAGAGATGCACAAATCCTGCTCTCACTTTGCATACGGGTGTTCCATCTAAAACATTTGCGATCAAGAGACATTAAAACCAAGACACGTGGCCTCACGTGAATGGTTAAAATAAGAATTATGCACATATATGTATTGAAAACTCAATTAATGCATAAAAATGTCCAAACGAACCCCGAAAAATCCCAAAAATTGACACAACACTCATGTTGTTCTATGTTGACACGAGAATATTTTTGAAAGCAATAAGAGGCAATGGATATCATTTCGTCCCCAAAGGTGGGACATTCCCTACCGAAACAATCATGCTTGTTGTGAGAAGCTCTGGCTTGTGAGAAGCATATACCCAAACCTGCCCTAAATGGGACAAAAAAATTACCACGGCATGTTGATGCCGCTCCATGATAGCATGCCAAGTTTCTTGAATTTCAGAAAAGTTTTGGATTTACTAGAATTTAAAAACCAGGTATCTCATTATTTGCGGCCGAGTGATGGTGGCAGGTTGTTTGACATTCATTCCCATTTCTTGCATGGGACCTAAGCATGCAACCAAGGATACAAATTCAAATTTTCAACCAATTTATATGCATTAGAGCATGTGCATGTAGTTCGAATTTGAATTATGCACATAAATGCATTGAAAAACTCAATTAATGCATACAAATGTCCAAACAAACCCTGAAAAATCCCAAAAATTGACACAACACTCCTGTTATTCTATGTTGACACGAGAAATTTTTTGAAAGCAATAAGAGGCAATGGATATTGTTTCGTCCCCAAAGGTGGGACGTTCCCTACCGAAACCACCAGGCTTGTTGTGAGAAGCTCTAGTTTGTGAGAAGCATACCCCCAAACCTGCCCCAAATGGGACAAAGAAAATACCATGACATGTTGATGCCGCTCCATGATAGCATGCCAAGTTTCGTGAATTTCATACGAGTTTTGCATTTACTAGAATTTAAATACCATGTATCTCAATGTTTGCGGCCGAGTGACGGTGGCAGGGTGTTTGACATTCATTCCCATTTCTTGCATGGGACCTAAGCATGCAACCAAGGACAAAGATTTGAATTTTCAACCAATTTATATGCATTAGAGCATGTGCCTATAGTTCACATTTGAATTATGCACATGAATGCATAGAAAACTCAGTTAATGTATAAAAATGTCCAAGCGAACCCCCCAAAATCCCAAAAATTGACACAACACTCATGTTGTTCTATGTTGACACTAGGAAAGAAATTGAAATTGAGAAGATGCAATGGATATCATTTCGTCCAGAAAGGTGAAACGTTCCCTACCAAAACCATCAGGCTTGTTGTGAGAAGCTCTGGTTTGTAAGAAGCATATCCCCAAACCTGCCCCCAAATGGGACAAAAAATTACCACGGCATGTTGATGCCGCTCCATGACAGCATGCCAAGTTTCATGAATTTCAGACAAGCTTTGGATTTACTAGAATTTAAAAACCAAATGTTTGCGGCCGAGTGACGGTGGCAGGGTGTTTGACATTCATTCTCATTTATTGCATGGGACCCATAAGCATGCAACCAGGGACACGGATTTGAATTTTCAACTAATTTATATGCATTAGAGCATGTGCATGTAGTTCAAATTTGAATTATGCACATGAATGCATAGAAAACTCAGTTAATGTATAAAAATGTCCAAGCGAACCCCAAAAAATCCCAAAAATTCACACAACACTCTTGTTGTTCTATGTTGACACTAGGAAAAAAATTGAAATCGAGAAGAGGCAACGGATATCATTTCGTCCAAAAAGGTGAAACGTTCCCTACTGAAACCATCACACTTGTTGTGAGAAGCTCTGGTTTATGAGAAGCTTATACCCAAACCTGCCCCAAATGGGACAAAAATTTTACCACGGCATGTTGATGCTGCTCCATGATAGCATGCCAAGTTTCATGAATTTCGGACGACTTTCAAATTTACTAGAATTACAAAAGCAAGTACGTCGATGTTTACCAGAGAGCCACGGTGTAGTGGTGTTCGAAATTCATCCCCATTTATTGCATGGGACATAAGCATAAACCCATGGACACATATATGTTTTTACAACCCATCTTGTTGCACCAGAGCATGTGCATGTAGTTTAATTTTGAATTGTGCACCTGAAATGGCTAGAAAACCAATTTATGTATAAAATGTCCAAATGAACCCTAAATAATTCCAATTCTTTTACGACACACATATAGTTGCATGTTCACTGCAGATAAAAGGTCTAGCAATTCAAACACCGTCCATTGCCGTTGTGACCCCATTATGTAATTCAAATCAAGAAGAAAAATCAAGTAGATCCCACACAGTTGATTATAACCAACCGTGTGAGATGCAGCACAAAATATCTTGGAGCATCGTCGGAGTATAGTACGCATACGCCTTACACGAGAAGGTGCGACGGCTATAGTCCACAGCCCGCTCTGAATAAGGGACCATGTCTGATGACACTTTGCATGCCAGTTTTTTCGCTGAAGCGATTCCAAATTTTTGGCTTCCGTGGAAATATCTACCTCCCCAACCCTCCCCCTTACCAAAAGCCACATTTCTCCTGTTTCCACCTTCCTTTCCAAGTTGAAACCTTCACTCCTTGCTTGCAGCGCTGCCTCCTCGCCGGTGACCCTCCTTCATGCTGCTCGGCCTCGCCTATCCAGGCAGGTAATCCACACCCGACCCCCATCATCCTCCTCCTTCCACATCCCATATGCCCCCGCCGGCGCGAGCGCGACACCTTCCACCCAAATCACCGACCCCTCCACCAAATAAACGCCTCCCTAAGACATGGTGCACGCAGTATAGCCAGGATCTCAAGGAGCATTTGGCAGCGGAGAAGCAAATCGCGGCCACACGCGTGGATGAGGTCGCGATGGCTGCCATTCGTGCCGACCCCCAGATCTTGGAGGAGCACCTCGCCGTTGAGGTCACCGTCGACGCCTCGTGCACCGACGTTGTGGCGCGGTTGGCTGCTTTAAACAACGGTTCGTGGCGTTTTCTCAAGCCATCGTTGGTGCCTTCGACAAAGACTACGTGGTGTTTTCTCAGCATGCACGTGCTTACCTCATCTCGAGTGTCAGCAGGTTCGTGCCCGGAGCGGCTCAGGCAACTCACCACTACAACGAGGGCACCCACGATGCGGAGGCCTCACCCTCTTCCATGTCCAAGGAGCCAATCGTCATCGATATCTCCGACAATGAGTGGCTTGTCTTATTAGCTCACTATAAGGACCCATGTTTTGCTAGCTACTGCCTTTCCTTAACAAATTGTGCTATCTACTTTTACCATGCAATCTTCTGCTCTAGTGTATATGTTCTATATGTCGTGTAATGTCGTGTTCAGTTAACTGTTTGGTTCAGTTCTGCAAATGTGATGTTCAATTCTTTAGGGTGCAATTTTCCAAGTTGTATAGCATGCTTGGTTTGGTTAACTATCTGATCTTCTATTAGGAGTATGTTATATTGTGCAATGTGGTGCTTAGTTAATGTTCGATTCATTTGTTGTGGTGTTTATTTAACTGGTTGGTTCATTATGTAATGCGATGTTCAATTGTTGTGTGTGCATTCTGTTATTGTATACCATGTGAGAAATAAATCTAATTTGGTTGTACTAAATACATGAGAAACAAATACAATTGCTATATTTCCAAGTTGTTAAGCATGATTGGTTTGGTTAACTGTCTGATATTCTATTAGGAGAATGTTATATTGTGCAATGTGGTGCTCAGTTAACATTTGGTTCATTTGTTGTGGTGTTTAGTTAACTGCTTGGTTCAATTCTGCAATGCGATGTTCAATTGTAGTGGCTGGATTCTGTTATTGTATACCATGTGAGGAATAAATTGAATTTGGCTGCACTTAATACATGAGAAACATATACAAGTGCTATATTTCCTAGTTCTTAATCATGCTTGATTTGGATAAATGGGCTTTCCATGTGGCTTGAATTAATCTGATGAATGTGCAATGTGCTTATTTTTCATCAACATATTTTCTATACCACTATATAGTGTGCCAATAGCTTCAAATATTAGTCGTTGGATATGCCCATCCAACGGTCAAGAGATGGAAAATCCGAGCATTATCATCCATTGGATATAGTTTTTAACTCATAGGATACTGCCACGTGGCCTTCTAATTGAAAACCCAACTCTACCATCTCATGTGTTCTAGAAGTATATATCCACATGCTTATCTAATACTCTAACAAAAAGAGGCTAGAACAATCTGGATTCTAGAGAGGTAAGAACCAAGTTGGATCTTGTCCAGTACGATTCTAGAAAAGGAAATACATATTCAAATGTATTTTTCCATGCTTTATATATATGATGTGCAAAGCACGTACAATTTACTAGTACTGATAGCATGCGAACCCTTACTTAACTTGATGACTAACTACCTTATATGTGTTGCAGGGAAACAATGGGAAGCACTGAGGTTTACAAGATGGTACTAACTATTGTACCTTGCCTTTTTTTATTCCTTTGCCCCATTTCCAATATAGAGAAGATATTTAGGCACATCCTTGTTTTTAGGCCTTTCCAAAGCAGTTCACTGATGATTACCTCTCAAACCACCTCTATGATCAGGAGGCGAGGAAAGTTTTCATACAACACCCACGGTTCAATATTGAAGTGTTCCTGAAGAGGACGAAGGATGGACGGTCAATCATCCATAGGCACTGGCCTAAAGTTGCAAAGACCTTCAACATGAATGAAGACTCAATATTCGCCTTCCGCTTCAGAAGTTTTCTAGATAAGATGCATCTGTCTATGTACCGTCTATGAAGCTAATTTGTAAAGGTTCTAGATGTTGCATGTGAAACTTGGTGCTGGTGTAGTTGTGTAATGGGGTAGCCGAGCCCTGAAGCTATATCATGTTGTACTCGGATGTATTTCAATTATGAAATCCTGCTTCCTTATTATAGAAAGGAAATATATTATGTGCTTAATATGAATGTCAATTAGATTAATAAATGGATTATTAATAATATGGCAATTAGCCTGCTAATTGGGTTTTCCTATTGCAAACGGTTATTGAGAAAACACTATGGGCGATGACCTCAGGCAATGCACACAGTTTCTAGGAATAAACTGTGTTGGATCAATGAACAATCACACACGACATTCTCTTGAAAACTATTTGCATTACGCCACCTTGCGCAAACATTTTCCTTGGAGTGACTGTGTGGGATGTATATACGAACAGAAATGTTTAGCATGGACTAACTGTGTGGGCAATGACACCAGGCAAATGATTATTGAGAAAAGACCGTGGGTGATGACCTCAGGCAACGCACACAGTTTCTAGGAACAAACCGTGTTGGATCAATGAACAATCACGCATGACATTCTCTTGAAAACTATTTGCGTTACGCCACCTTGTGCAAACGTTTTCCTTGGAGTGACTATGTGGGATGTATATATGAACGGAAACATTTAGCAGGGACTGACTGTGTGGGATGTACTTACAACCGGAAACAATTTCGCATGTATAATTGTATTTTTTAGCACTACTCTATGTATAACCATATTTGGTTGCTCACTGGTCGCACACGACCTCATTTTGCCGAGCGTGTGTGCCAGGAGGGCATATCCCCGACGGTTTCTGGGTCGTGTGGGAAGGACCCCTCCTGTCGCAATCACTCACTAGGTGACGGTCCCGAACACCATCACGGAAAGGGGTTAAAAATCATTTGTATAACACCGACGCGTACCAGTGATGTTACGAAGTCGTTACCCTAGCCCCAAGTGTGGTGGTTTTGGGTAAATAACTCATAGGACGAGAAAGCACAAGGTCATAGTTCTAGACCTTGTGCCCATCCATTCATCTCCTGACAGGGACCAACAGATCACCGTCGCCCAGGTATGTGTGCGGGAGGAGGTTCTCGTCTACCACTGCTGTAGGGCCATCAGAGGTTCTGGAGCATTCGCCCGTTTCATCGGCAGCGCCGACTGCACCTTCACTACGCTGGAGAGAAGGAATAATGCGGCGATTTGGCCATCTGGTGCAACAGGCTTGTCGACATCCAGAAGCAATACAAGATCATCAGAAACAGGCAGGAGAAGGACTCCGTGGTTGACCTCGTCGAGACCATCATCGACCCCTACTATGCCAACATGAAAGAAGATAATGATACCAAGGACCTAAACGCACGCCTCGGTGACCCATCATAGCTTATGGCATGGGCCAGGCCATCCCTCTACTCCCACACACTGTCCGGCGCCAGCAGCTCCACCGGCCCACCCTACCCGAACAAGTCCACCCTCGTACTCCCCTCCGCCTGCGTCTTTTCCCGCTCCAGTTCGTTCGGTCCAAGGTCTCGATGTTGTCCTCCGCCTTGGTGCTCTCGCCGCGGCGCCGCTGTCTGTCGTTCCCAACATGGTCAGCAAAACAAGAGGAATCGGGAGACAACGGTTCATCGAGAGGCTGACAGTCCTGGGCCCACCAGGTCCATGGCCTATGTTTTGTTGTTTAACATGCGCAGCCCACGACATGTTTCAACTTTTTTTGGATCCAGCAGGTATCAAGCGGCCTTCAGGCCTCAAAGCCTAGCTTGTCTATAACATCAGCAACCCAAGTTATGTTTGTTTTTTCAAGACGACGCACAGCTCAGTTCTATTTTTCTATAAGAATGCAAAACCGAACCTATGTTTTCCCTTCTATAATAGTATATATATTTATTTATTTATTATTACATATATATAATACAAACAACATAAGGTTCCGTTAAACCTACCGTTCATCCAACCATTTTATAGACCTTTCCACTTCCTTTATTTTTCGTTTTCATTAATCCTATATCTGAATTTCCTCCCACTTTATTTTTCGATGTAATATGCGTTTTCTCCCTGTACTTTTACCTAGAACCAACTCATTTGTCCCACGTCTATCCTAAAAAATAATAATACCCCACGTCCTGTTAACTCATCAAATTAAAACGATATTTTATTTTGTAAATCGAAAGTTCTTACAAAATAATAATAATATTGTTTATATATAACTTGGCTAGTTAACTCCTGGGGATTGCATACATAAGCTTGCAAAGATTTTACTGACCAATGCAGTAATAGACATGTAATCATGTGTTTATGTTTTTATAACATTTCTCCATCCAGCCCAACATGATATTTTCACCCAGCCCAGCATCCGCGGATTTCGAGAAAAATGCAGAAGGGCTTTAAATTCTACCATAATATATAAATGGGCTGCATAGGCGCTATATCATTGTTTCACCCAGCCCACCAAATGGACTAGCTGACATGTGGGCCAGTAGGTCGAAGCCAAAGCACTTTCGCGAAAAATAAAAATACAAAGGTCCAAGCCTAAGCAAGGCGTTAGATTCACATCCAACGGCCGGCATTCTTCTTCAATCTCTCATCTTCTTCCCCGAGCGCTGCCGAGACCGCCTCCTCCAGCCTCCGGCGTCCAGCAGGGCTGTTTTGTGCGCCTCACAGCAAAATGCTACCCCACCGACGGCCAGGCCATCCCTCCACTCATCCGCACCTCCTGTTGTTCTCTGTCGAGTGTAGGCCCACCCCGCACCCGAAGCAGTCAAGTTTCCCACTCCTCTCCATCTGCGACTCCACTGTTGCGTCATCCCCATCTCTGGGGCATTCTAGTCTGGGTCCTCGCTGTCGTCCACCATCTTGGTGCGCTCTGCACGGTGTGGTCAACATGGTCAACAAATGAGAGTCATCGGAAGATGACTGTACTTGGAGAGGCTGACAGTGGGGATGCACCATGCCCATGGACGCATGCATGGAAATGCATCCTTTTTACCCTAAAAGTAATGTTTTCTCCCACTGACAGCTGGGACCCACCAGCTACATCTTCGCACACAAGGAAGTGCTTCCTTATTATGGGCAAAAAAATGATTCTCCCCCCTGACAGCTAGGACCCACCAGCTATATCTTCGCACGCAAGGAAGTGCGTCCTTATCCTCCCTGACAGCTGGGACCCACCCGGTCAAAGCGTACATAGTGTTGTCTATGTACAAACCAGTCGATCGGTTTGTCTGCCATGATGAACCGTGGCCGAGTAAGGAGCGGTAGTAGTTCAGGCATACCAGTCCAAACCGTGTACATGTACGTACAGCCAGGGTGCAAGAAAGTAAATACGACCACGTACGTACATACGGGCAGGGTATCGAACGCGTACTCGCGCATACGTACGGCCAGGGCTCGTGTACATGGAGAGGCCACGGACAGCAGCAATAACGTCATGTTCATCGAAAGCCAACCGGCTGGTCAGAACAGAGAAATTGCGTCGTGTTCATGGGGAGGTAACGGAATGCGTTGTGTTCTTTGGGAGGCAACAGAATACGTTGTGTTCATCGGGAGCCAACCGGCTTGGACGGAACAGCCAAAACAAGGTCTGGCGTGCCGCAGAATGGAGGAACCGGTCGAAATAGGGTCCTTTTCATCGGGAAGGGTGTGGCGTACCGCAAAACAGAGGAAACAGACTATTGTTCCATCCCGTACAGTTGAAACCGGGTCATGTTGATTGGGAGGGGTGCGGCATACCGCAAAACAGAGGAAACAGACTTGTGTTGGAGCACTAGGTCGAAACGGGGGTCCTGTTCATCGGGAGGGGTGTGGCGTACCGCAAAACGGGACTCCACGGGGCACTGTTCATCTCCACCGTCGACCTCCTCTAGCCTCCACGGGCTACTATTCATCCACCATCGACCTCCTCGAGCCTCCACCTGCGAGTGTTATCCAGCCTCCACCACTCCTCCACCGGCTACTGTTCAACCAGCCCTCTCCACAGGGTCCTGTTCAACCACCCCTCCACAGGGTCATCCTGTCCATCCAGCCCTCCACGGGTCCTATTCATCCACACCCAACCGGCTCAATCTATCGGGTGTTGGGGAACATAGCAATTTCAAAAATATTCCTACGATCACGCAAGATCTATCTAGCTGATGCATAACAACGGGGGGAGTGTGTCTACGTACCCTCCTAGACCGAAAGCGGAAGTGTTATGTAACGCGGTTGATGTAGTCGAACGTCTTTGCGATCCAACCAATCAAGTACCAAATGCACGACACCTCCGCGATCTGCACACGTTAAGCTCGGTGACGTCCCTCGAACTCTAGATCCAGCTGAGGCCTAGGGAGAGTTCCGTCAGCATAACGGCATGGTGACGGTGATTATGAAGTTACCAGCGCAGGGCTTCGCCTAAGCACTACGATGATATGACCGAGGTGGAAAACAGTGGAGGGGGCACCTCACACAGCTAAAAGATCAACTTGTGTGTCTATGAGGTGCCCCCCTCCCCCGTATATAAAGGAGGAGAGGGGAGGCCGGCCGGCTCTCCTTGGTGTGCCCCCAAGAGGGGAATCCTACTAGGACTCCAAGTCCTAGTAGGTTTCCACCTAAAGGGGAAGAGGGGAAGGAAGGAGAGGGAGAGGGGGAAGGAAAGGGGGGCGCCGAGCCCCCCCTTCTTTGTCCTATTCGGACTCAAGGGGGAGGAGGCGTGCGGCCTGTCCTAGCCGCCCCTCTCTCTCTCCACTAAGGCCCATCTAGGCCATTAGTCCCCCGGGGGTTCCGATAACCCTCCGGCACTCCGGTTTTATTCGAAACATATCTGGAACACTTGCGGTGTCCGAATATAGTCGTCCAATATATCAATTTTATGTCTCGACCATTTCGAGACTCCAAATCATGTCTGTGTTCACATCCAAGAATCCTAATAACCTTCGGTACATCATATCACATAAACTCATAATACCAATCGTCATCGAACATTAAGCGTGCGGACCCTACGGGTTCAAGAACTATGTAGACATGACGGAGACACATCTCCGGTTAATAACCAATAGCGGAACCTAGATGCTCATATTGGTTCCTACATATTCTACGAAGATCTTAATCGGTCAAACCGCATAACAACATACGTTGTTCCCTTTGTCATTGGTATTTTACTTGCCCGAGATTCGAACGTCGGTATCGTCATACATAGTTCAATATCGTTACCGGCAAGTCTCTTTACTCGTTACGTAATACTTCATCCCGTAACTAACTCATTAGTAAAAATGCTTGCAAGGCTTATAGTGATGAGTATTACCGAGAGGGCCCAGAGATACCTCTCCGAAACACGGAGTGACAAATCCTAATCTCGATCTATGCCAACCCAACAAACACCTTCGGAGACACCTGTAGAGCACCTTTATAATCACTCATTTACGTTGTGACCTTTGGTAGCACACAAAGTGTTCCTCTGGTATTCGGGAGTTGCATAATCTCATAGTCTGAGGAACTTGTATTAGTCATGAAGAAAGCAGTAGCAATGAAACTGACACGATCATAATGCTAAGCTAACGGATGGGTCATGTCCATCACATCATTCTCCTAATGATGTGATCCCGTTCATCAAATGACAACACATGTCTATGGTTAGGAAACATAACCATCTTTAATTAACGAGCTAGTCAAGTAGAGGCATACTAGGGACTATATGTTTTGTCTATGTATTCACACATGTACTAAGTTTCCGGTTAATACAATTCTAGCATGAATAATAAACATTTATCATGAATTAAGGAAATGAATAATAACTTTATTGTTGCCTCTAGGGCATATTTCCTTCAGTCTCCCCCTTGCACTAGAGTCAATAATCTAGATTACATAGTAATGATTCTAACACCCATGGAGCTTTGCTGTTGATCATGATTTGCTTGTGGATGAGGCTTAATCAACGAGTCTACAACGTTCAGATCCATACATATATTGCAACTCTCCATGTACCCTTCCAACACTTGATGACGGATGGAATTGAAGTGTCTCTTGATGTGCTTGGTTCTCTTGTGAAATCTGGATTCCTTTGCTAAGGCAATTGCACCACTATTGTCACAAAAGATTTTCATTAGACCCGATGCAATGGGTATGACCCCTAGATCGGATATGAACTCCTTCATCCAAACTCCTTCATTTGTTGCTTCCGAAGCAGCAATGTACTCTGCTTCACACGTAGATCCCGCCACAACGCTCTGCTTGGAACTGCACCAACTGATAGCTCCTCCATTCAATAAAAATATGTATCCAGTTTGCGACTTAGAGTCAACCGGATCAGTGTCAAAGCTTGCATCGATGTAACCATTTACGACAAGCTCTTTTTCACCTCCATAAATGAGAAACATATCCTTAGTCCTTTTCGGGTATTTCAGGATGTTCTTGACCGTTGTCCAGTGCTACACTCCGGGATTACTTTGGTACCTCCCTGTTATGCTTATAGCAAGGCACACATCAGGTCTGGTACACGGCATTGCATACATGATAGAACCTATGGCTGAAGCATAGGGAATGACTTTCATTTTCTCTCTATCTCTGCAGTGGTCGGGCATTGAGTATGACTCAACTTCACACCTTGTAACACAGGCAAGAACCCTTTCTTTGACCGATCCATTTTGAACTTCTTCAAAACTTTATCAAGGTATGTGCTTTCCGAAAGTCCAATTAAGTGTCTTGATCTATCTCTATAGATCTTGATGCCTAATATGTAAGCAGCTTCACCGAGGTCTTTCATAGAAAACCTCTTATTCAGGTATCCCTTTAGGCTATCCAGAAATTCTATATCATTTCCAATCAACAATATGTCATCCACATATAATATCAAAAATTCTACAAAGCTCCCACTCACTTTCTTGTAAATACAGGCTTCTCCAAAAGTCTGTATAAAACCATATGCTTTGATCACACTATCAAAGCGTTTATTCCAACTCCGAGAGGCTTGCACCAGTCAATAAATGGAACGCTGGAGCTTGCACACTTTGTTAGCACCCTTTGGATCGACAAAACCTTCTGGTTGCATCATATACAACTCTTCTTCCAGAAATCCATTCAGGAATGCAGTTTTGACATCCATTTGCCAAATTCCATAATCATAAAATGCAGCAATTACTAACATGACTCGGACAGACTTAAGCATTGCTACGGGTGAGAAAGTATCATCATAGTCAACTCTTCGAAAACCTTTCGCAACAAGTCGAGCTTTGTAAATAGTAACATTACCGTCTGTGTCGGTCTTCTTCTTAAAGATCCATTTATTTTCTATGGCTTGCCGATCATCGGGCAAGTCCACCAAAGTCCGCACTTTGTTCTCATACATGGATCCCATCTCAGATTTCATGGCCTCAAGCCATTTCGCGGAATCTGGGCTCATCATCGCTTCCTCATAGTTCGTAGGTTCATTATGGTCTAGTAATATGACTTCCAGAACAGGATTACCATACCACTCTGGTGCGGATCTTACTCTGGAAGACCTACGAGGTTCGGTAGTAACTTGATCTGAAGCTTCATGATCATTATCATTAGCTTCCTCACTAACTGGTGAGGAATCACGGGAACTGATTTCTGTGATGAACTACTTTCCAATAAGGGAGAAGGTACAACTACCTCATCAAGTTCTACTTTCCACCCACTCAATTCTTTCGAGAGAAACTCCTTCTCTAGAAAGGATCCATTTTTAGCAACAAAGACTTTGCCTTCGGATCTGTGATAGAAGGTGTACCCAATAGTTTCCTTTGGGTATCCAATGAAGACGCACTTCACCGATTTGGGTTCGAGCTTATTAGGTTGAAGCTTTTTCACATAAGCGTCGCAGCCCCAAACTTTAAGAAACGACAACTTTGGTTTCTTTCCAAACCACAGTTCATAAGGCATCGTCTCAACGGATTTTGATGGTGCCCTATTTAAAGTGAATGCAGCCGTCTCTAAAGCATAACCCCAAAATGATAGCGGTAAATCAGTAAGAGACATCATAGATCGCACCATTTCTAATAAAGTACGGTTACGATGTTCGCAAACACCATTTTGTTGTGGTGTTCCGGGTGGCATTAATTGTGAAACTATCCCATGTTGTTTCAAGTGAAGACCAAACTCGTAACTCAAATATTCTCCTCCACAATCAGATCGTAGAAACTATATTTTCTTGTTACGATGATTTTCCACTTCACTCTAAAATTCTTTGAACTTTTCAAATGTTTCAGACTTATGCTTCATTAAGTAGATATAACCATATCTGCTCAAATCATCTGTGAAGGTAAGAAAATAGCAATACCCACCACGAGCTTCAATACTCATTGGACCACGTACATTGGTATGTATTATTTCCAACAAGTCAGTAGCGCGTTCCATTGTTCCGGAGAATGGAGTTTTAGTCATCTTGCCCATGAGTTACAGTTCGCAAGCACCAAGTGATTCAAGTGATTCTAAAAGTCCATCAGCATGGAGTTTCTTCATGCGCTTTACACCGATATGACCCAAACGACAGTGCCACAAATAAGTTGCACTATCATTATTAACTTTTCATCTTTTGGCTTCAATACTATGAATTTGTGTATCATCACGATCAAGATTCAACAAAAATAAACCACTCAACAAGGGTGCATGACCATAAAAGATGTTACTCATATAAATAGAAAAACCATTATTCTCTGATTTAAAAGAATAACCGTCTCGCATTAAACAAGATCAACATATAGTGTTCATGCTCAACGCTGGAACCAAATAACAATCATTCAGGTCTAAAACTAATCCCGATGGTAGATGTAGAGGTAGCGTGTCGACGGTGATCACATCGACCTTGGAACCATTTCCCACGCGCATCGTCACCTCATCCTTAGCCATTTTTTGGTTAATCCGTAGCCCCTGTTTTGAGTTGCAAATATGAGTAACAAAACCAATATCAAGTACCCAGGCGCTACTACGAGCATTAGTAAGGTACACATCAATAACATGTATATCAAATATACCTTTCACTTTGCCATCCTTCTTATCCGCCAAATACTTGGGGCAGTTCCGCTTCCAGTGACCAGTCCCTTTGTAGTAGAAGCACTCAATTATAGGCATTGGTCCAGACTTGGGTTTCTTCTCTTGAGCAGCAACCTTTCTGTCGTGCTTCTTGAAGTTCCCCTTCTTCCATTTGCCCTTTTTCTTTAAACTAGTGGTCTTGTTGACCATCAACACTTGATGCTCCTTTTTTATTTCTACCTCCGCAGCCTTTAGCATCGTGAAGAGCTCGGGAATAGTCTTGTTCATCCCTTGCATATTATAGTTCATCATGAAGCCTTTATAGCTTGGTGGCAGTGATTGAAGAACTCTGTCAATGACACAATCATCTAGAAGATCAACTCCTAGCTGAGTCAAGTGGTTATGGTACCCAGACATTCTGAGTATGTGTTCATTGTAAGAAATATTCTCCTCCATTTTGTAGTTGTAGAACTTGTTGGAGACTTCATATCTCTCAACTCGGGCATTTGCTTGAAATATTAACTTCAACTCTTGGAACATCTCATATGCTCCATGACGTTCAAAACATCTTTGAAGTCCCGATTCTAAGCCGTAAAGCATTGCACAAAGAACTATAAATAGTCATCAGCTTTACTCTGCCAGATGTTATTAACATCATCAGTAGCATCTGCAGCAGGCCTAGCACCCAGCGATGCTTCCAGGACGTAATTCTTCTGTGCAGCAATGAGGATAATCCTCAAGTTACAGACCCAGTCTGTGTACTTCTGCCATCATATTTCAACTTAGCTTTCTCTAGGACCGCATTTGGATTCAAAGGAACGGTAGCACGGGCCATTGATCTACAATAACATAGACATGCAAAATAACTATCAGGACTAAGTTCATGATAAATTAAAGTTCAATTAATCATATTACTTAAGAACTCCCACTTAGATAGACATCCCTCTAATCATCTGAGTGATCACGTGATCCAAATCAACTAAACCATGTCCGATCATCATGTGATATGGAGTAGCTTTCAATGGTGAACATCACTATGTTGATCATATCTACTATATGATTCACGTTCGACCTTTCGGTCTCAGTGTTCCGAGGCCATATCTGCATATGCTAGGCTCGTCAAGTTTAACCCGAGTATTCTGCGTGTGCAATACTGGCTTGCACCCGTTGTATGTGAACGCAGAGCTTATCACACCCGATCATCATGTGGTGTCTCAGCACGACGGACTGTAGCAATGGTGCATACTCAGGGAGAACACTTGTACCTTGAAACTTAGTAAGGGGTCATCTTATAATGCTACCGCCATACTAAGCAAAATAAGATGCATAAAAGATAAACATCACATGCAATCAAACTATGTGACATGATATGGACATCATCATCTTGTGCTCATGATCTCCATCACCGAAGCATCGTCATGATCTCCATCATCACCGGCGCGACATCTTGATCTCCATCGTAGCATCGTTGTCGTCTCGCCAACTATTGTTACTACGACTATCGCTACCGCTTAGTGATAAAGTAAAACAATTACATGGCGATTGAATTGCATACAATAAAGCGACAACCATATGGCTCCTGCCAGTTGCCGACAAGTTTGTTATAAAACATGATCATCTCATACAACAATTTATATCACATCATGCCTTGACCATATCACATCACAGCAAGCCCTAAAAAACAAGTTAGACGTCCTCTACTTTGTTGTTGCAAGTTTTACGTGGCTGCTACGGGCTTCTAGCAAGAACCGTTCTTACCTATGCATCAAAACAACAACGATTTTTCGTCAAGTGTGTTGTTTTAACCTTCAACAAGGACCGGGCGTAGCCACACTTGATTCAACTAAAGTTGGAGAAACAGACACCCGCCAGCCACCTTTGTGCATAAGCACGTCGGTAGAACCAGTCTAATGAAGGCGGTAATGTAATGTCGGTCCGGGCCGCTTCATCCAACAATACCGCCGAATCAAAGTATGACATGTTGGTAAGTAGTATGACTATTATCGCCCACAACCCTTTGTGTTCTACTCGTGCATATAACATCTACGCATAGAACTGGCTCTGATGCCACTATTGGGGATCGAAGCAATTTCAAAATAAATCCTATGATCAGGCGAGATCTATCTAGGTGATGCATAGCAACGGGGGGAGAGTGTGTCTACGTACCCTCGTAGACCGAAAGCAGAAGCATTATGTAATGCAATTGATGTAGTCAAATGTCTTTGTGATCCAACCGATCAAGTACTGAATGCACAGCTCCTCTGCGATCTGCACACGTTCAGCTCGGTGACGTCCCTCGAACTCTAGATCCAGCTGAGGCCGAGGGAGAGTTCCGTAAGCACAACACCGTGGTGACGGTGATGATGAAGTTACCGGCGCAGGGCTTCGCCTAAGCACTACGACGATATGACCAAGGTGGAACACTATGGACGGGGGCACCACACACGGCTAAAAGATCAACTTGTGTGTCTATGGGGTGCCCCGCAGCCCCCGTATATAAAGGAGGAGAGGGGAGGCCGGTCGGCCCTCCTTGGCGCGCCCCAAGAGGGGAAACCTACTAGGACTCCAAATCCTAGTAGGTTCCCACCTAAAGGGGGAGAGGGGGAAGGAAGGAGAGGGAGAGGGGGAAGGAAAGGGGGGCACCGCCCTGAAAGTGCAACTATCCCTGGGTGGTTTTGGTAATTCCTAACAATATATAGCTCATTGAGCTAATGCCTTTTTAAGATAAATATTTCAGGAAAGCTCAATGATTGGCATGGCATGGATGAGAAAAGTGGATCCCTCAAAATGCTAAGGACAAAAGGATTGGCTCAAGCTCAAAGCACAAGACTCTACATTTTCTATTTTAGTGATCCAAGATCACATTGAATCTATAGGAAAAGCCAATACTATCAAGGACGGATGAGGTGTTGCTTAATGGCTTTCTTGCTCAAAATGCTTAGTGATATGCTCCAAAGACCTCAACTACTTTCTCACATACACATATGACCTAAACCAAAAGTCCAACTTGTCCCCACCGATTCTTTCTATCCGGCGCCACCGAGTTCAGATGTCATAGCCACTGCCACAAACCCTAGGCAAATCGGTCTCACCGATAGGGATCTCGCTCTCACCGAGATGGGATTGTAATCTCTCTGTTTCTCTTCGTAACGTCTCGGTCCAACCAAGATGAGCGATTGGTCCCACCGAGACTGCAATGCAAAATCTCTGTTTCCCTTTCGTAACATTTCGGTCTCACCGAGATGAGCGAATCGGTCCCATCGAGTTTGCCTGACCAACTCTCTGGTTAGCTTATTACCAAAATTGGTCTCACCGAGTTTGTGTAATCGGTCTCACCGAGATTATGTTATGCCCTAACCCTAACCATATCGGTCCTACCGAGTTGCATGTCAGTCCCACCGAAAATCCTAACGGTCACATTATTTGCTAAATCAGTCCTACCGAGTTTGACGATTCGGTCCCACTGAGATTGGCAAGTTGTGTGTAACGGTTAGATTTTGTGTGGAGGCTATATATACCCCTCCACTCACTCTTCATTCATGGAGAGAGCCATCAGAACGTGCCTACACTTCCAACATACATTTTCTAAGAGAGAACCGCCTACACTTGTGTTGAGGCCAAAATATTCCATTCCTACCATATGAATCTTGATCTCTAGCCTTCCCCAAGTTGCTTTCCACTCAAATCTTCTTTCCACCAAATCCAAATCCTGTGAGAGAGAGTTGAGTGTTGGGGAGACTATCATTTGAAGCACAAGAGCAAGGAGTTCATCATCAACACACCATTTGTTACTTCTTGGAGAGTGGTGTCTCCTAGATTGGCTAGGTGTCACTTGGGAGCCTCCGACAAGATTGTGGAGTTGAACCAAGGAGTTTGTAAGGGCAAGGAGATCGCCTACTTCGTGAAGATCTACCCTAGTGAGGCAAGTTCTTCGTGGGCGACGGCCATGGTGGGGTAGACAAGGTTGCTTCTTCATGGACCCTTCGTGGTGGACCCCTCCGTGGACTCGCGCAGCCATTACCCTTCGTGGGTTGAAGTCTCCATCAACATGGATGTACGATAGCACCACCTATCGGAACCACGACAAAAACATCTGTGTCTCCTATTGCGTTTGCACTCTCCAAACCCTTCCCTTTACATTCTTGCAAGTTGCATGCTTTACTTTCCGTTGCTCATATACACTTTGCATGCTTTCTTGAATCATGTTAAGATTGCTTGACTTGTGCTAAGTTGCTAAAATCTGCCAAGAACTAAAATTGGGAAAAGGCTAGATTTTTATTTGGTCAAGTAGTCTAATCACCCCCCTCTAGACATACTTTCGATCCTACAAGTGGTATCAGAGCTTTGGTCTCCATTTGCTTTGATTTCCATAGCTTTTGGTAGTCATAGCCTTGGTTTCATAACCTAGGAGAGTATGGTGTCTAGCAAGGGAAATTACCACCGTATAGGTCCTTACTTTGATGGTACTAATTTTGCTAGTTGGAAGCATAAGATGAAAATGCATATTCTTGGACATAACCCCACCGTTTGGGCTATTGTGTGTATTGGCTTGCAAGGTGAATTCTTGGATGGGAGAGAACTGAACCATGAAGCTACCGCGGAAGAGTTGAAGGTGCTGCAATACAATGCTCAAGCTTGTGATATCCTCTTCAACGGATTGTGCCCTGAAGAATTCAACAAAATCAGCCGTCTTGAGAATGCAAAGGAAATTTGGGATACTTTGATTGATATGCACGAAGGTACCGACTCCGTCAAGGAATCCAAGTTGGATGTGCTTCAAAGTCAGCTTGACAAGTTCAAGATGAAGGATGGTGAAGGTGTCGCTGAAATGTACTCTAGGCTTGCTCTTATCACAAATGAGATTGCCGGCTTAGGAAGTGAAGAGATGACCGACAAATTCATCATCAAGAAGATCCTAAGAGCTTTGGATGGAAAATATGATACCGTGTGCACATTGATCCAAATGATGCCCAATTACAAAGATCTCAAGCCAACGAAAGTCATTGGAAGAATTGTTGCTCATGAGATGTCACTCAAGGATAAGGAGGAGCTCCACAACAAGTCAAGTGGTGCTTACAAAGCCTCATGTGAAGCTCCCACATCATCAAGTGAGAAACAAACCTTCAATGAAGAATTGAGCCTAATGGTGAAGAACTTCAACAAGTTCTACAACAGTAGAAGCAAGGAAAGAAGTTCCAAGTCAAGGTCCTACAATGACAAAAGATCTTCTAGTCGTGAGCGTAATTGCTACAATTGTGGAAGACCCGGACACTATTCCAATGAGTGTACGGCACCCTACAAAAGAAGAGAAGATTCTCCAAAAAGAAGAAGTAGAAGAGAAGAATCACCATCAAGAGAAAGAAGGAGTAGAGACGATCGTTATGAACAAAGAACATCCCGGAGAAGCAAGGATTCGGAAAGGAAGGACAAGTCATCAAGGAGCTACACAAAACGAAGACATCAAGCTCATGTTGGTGAATGGGTATCCGACTCCGACTCCGACAATCACTCCGAGAGGAGCTATCACTCTGACTCCAACTATACTCAAGATGAAGGTGTTGCTGGTCTAGCACTTGTGTCAACCAACTCCTACGACATATTTGACTCACCAAATTAAGGACTTGGAATATGCTTCATGGCTAAAGGCCCAAAGGTATCACACCCCGAGTATGTTGATTTTAATAGTGATGAAGATGACTTGTTAGGTGATGATGATTTACTTGTTGACAACTCTAGTGATGAATACTATGATGAAATGTCAATTAATCATGCTAATCAAGATAAAACGAATGACAATGATAAGGAGAAGATTGAGCTCCTAACTAAAGAACTAAACACTCTTAAGTTAGCTCATGAAACTATCTTAGGAGATCATCGAGAACTTTTAAGGACTCATGAGAAGTTACGCTTTGAAAAGCTCAACCTTGAGCAAGAGCATGAGTTCTTAAAAGAAATCAATGATGGTATTTGAGGGAGTCCTGGATTAGGGGGTGTCCGGATAGCCGAACTATCACCGTTGGCCGGACTCCTGGACTATGAAGATACAAGATTGAAGACTTCGTCCCGTGTCCGGATGGGACTTTCCTTGGCGTGGAAGGCAAGCTTGGCGATACGGATATGTAGATCTTCTACCATTGTAACCGACTCTGTGCTAACCCTCTCCGGTGTCTATATAAACCGGAGGGTTTTAGTCCGTAGGACGAACAACAATCATACCATAGGCTAGCTTCTAGGGTTTAGCCTCTTCGATCTCGTGGTAGATCTACTCTTGTACTACCCATATCGTCAATATTAATCAAGTAGGAGTAGGGTTTTACCTCCATCGAGAGGGCCCGAACCTGGGTAAAAACACCGTGTCCCTTGTCTCCTGTTACCATCCGCCTAGACGCACATTTCGGGACCCCCTACCCGAGATCCGCCGGTTTTTACACCGACATTGGTGCTTTCATTGAGAGTTCCTCTGTGTCGTCGCCTTTAGGCCCGATGGCTCCTTCGATCGTCAACAACGACGCGGTCCAGGGTGAGACTTTTCTCCCCGGACAGATCTTCGTATTCGGCGGCTTTGCACTGCGGGCCAATTCACTTGGCCATCTGGAGCAGATCGAAAGCTACGCCCCTGGCCATCACGTCATATTTGGGAGTTTGAACTACACGGCTGACATCCGTGGAGACTTGATCTTCGACGAATTCGAGCCATAGCCAAGCGCGCCGCACTGTCTCGAGGGGTATGATCTAGCTCTGCCGTCGAACAGTGCCCTGGAGGCCGCACCAGCGTCCGCTTCGACCTTTAGCTCGGAGCCGACTTCGCCGATCGAGGACGAGTGGCTGGACACCGCCTCGGGGGCTACGATCTCTACGGCGATTGAGCCGAACACCATCCCTGTCCTATGTAAAGCCCGTGACTCCGAGGTACCGGACTCCTCTCCGGACTCCGAACCTCCCGCGCCCCTGCCAATCAAATCCGATTGGGCGCCGGTTATGGAGTTCACTGCCGCGGACATCTTTCAGCACTTGCCCTTTGGCGACATCCTGAATTCACTAAAGTCTCTCTCTTTATCAGGAGAGCCCTGGCCGGACTATGGTCAGGAAGGTTGAGATGCGGACGACGAAGAAATTCAACGCCCACCCACCACCCACTTTGTCGCCACTGTCGATGATTTAACCGACATGCTCGACTTCGACTCTGAAGACATCGTTGGTATGGACGACGATGCAGGAGACGACCAAGAACCAGCGCCTACAAGGCACTGGAAGGCCACCTCGTCATATGACATATATATGGTGGACACCCCAAAAGATGGGAATGGCAATGGAATAGCGGAGGATGACCCCTCCAAGAAACAGCCCAAGTGCCGGCGTCAGCGGCGCCGCTCTAAATCCCGCCACAGCAAAAATGGTGATTCTGGCACGGGAGATAATAACACCCCGGACAGTGCCGAAGACAACCCCCTCCAGCAGGATTTAGCACAGGAGGAGGGAGAAGCTAGCCCTCATGATAGAGCGGCAGACAGAGAGGTAGAGGACGATAATTATATGCCTCCCTCCGAAGATGAAGCAAGCCTCGACGACGACGAATTTGTCGTGCCCGAGGATCCCATCGAACAGGAGTGTTTCAAACGCAGGCTTATAGCCACGGCAAGCAGCCTCAAGAAAAAGCAGCAGCAACTTAGAGCTGACCAAGACTTGCTAGCTGACAGATGGACCGAAGTCCTTGCAGCCGAAGAGTACAAACTCGATCGCCCCTCCAAGAGCTACCCAAAATGCAGGCTGCTACCCCAATTAGAGGAGGAAGCACCCAAACCTACATCACCAGCGCATGACGCGGCCGACCGGCCACCTCGTGGCCGCGACAGAGAGGCCTCTAGGCCCTCCACTAAAGCCGCACCCCGGTGTCGCTCGAAAAGTACAGAGCCACGGGGAAATGCGCCAGACTTGCGAGACATATTGGAGGACAAGGCAAGGCAAATAAGATCGATCTACGGATCGCGTGGGCGCCCCACGATACGTGATGACAACCCTCACGCCGGATACAGCAATGCCGGCCGGGCCGAACATAGTAGACAAAGCTCATTTGAGCTGCGTCGTGATATAGCCCAATACAGAGGCGCCGCACACCCACTATGCTTCATAGACGAAGTAATGGATCATCAAATCCCCGAGGGTTTCAAACCCGTAAACATTGAATCATACGACGGCACAACAGATCCTGCGGTTTGGATCGAGGACTATCTCCTTCATATCCACATGGCCCGCGGTGATGATCTACACGCCATCAAATACCTCCCACTCAAGCTTAAAGGACCAGCTCAGCATTGGCTCAACAGCTTGCCAGCAGAATCAATTGGTTGTTGGGAAGACCTGGAAGCCGCATTCCTTGATAACTTCCAGGGCACATATGTGCGACCACCAGACGCTGATGACCTAAGCCACATAATTCAGTAGGTAGATGAATCGGCCAGACAATTCTGGACACGGTTCTTAACCAAGAAAAATCAAACCGTTGACTATCGGGATGCAGAGGCCCTTGCAGCCTTCAAACATAACATCCACGATGAGTGGCTTGCCCGGCACCTAGGACAGGAAAAGCCGAAATCCATGGCAGCCCTCACATCACTCATGACCCGCTTCTGCGCGGGAGAGGACAGCTGGCTAGCTCGCAGTAACAACCTGACCAAAAACCCTGGTAGTTCGGATACCAAGGACAGCAATGGCAGGTGGCGTCGCAACAAGCACAAGCGCCGCATTAACGGCGATAATACTGAAGATACGGCAGTCAATGCCGGAATCAGAGGCTCTAAACCCGATCAGCGGAAAAAGCCGTTCAAAAGAAATACTCAGGGCCCATCCAATTTGGACCGAATACTCGATCGCTTGTGCCAAATACATGGCACCCCCGAAAAACCAGACAACCACACCTACAGGGATTGTTGGGTATTCAAGCAGGCAGGCAACTTAAATGCCGAAAACAACGACAAGGGGCTGCATAGCGATGAGGAGGAGGAGCCCCGGCCGAACCACATTTGCAAAGTTCAATGCGGTGCCGCACTACGCATACCTCAAGCTCAAGATGCCAGGCCCTCGAGGAGTAATTACGGTCAATGGAAACACCGAACGCTCTCTCTGAACGGAGGAGCATACGGCGGCCCTCGCGGCGGAAGTACAAAGCAACCTCTTAAGGGAATTCTCGAGTCCGACTACTAAACGTCCAGACACCGTCAAGCGCGCCCGGAGTAACCTACAAAAAGACCGCCTGGCACGTTCCGAGCACGCGTAGCAGTGCGGCCCCAACCCCAGCCCTCGTGAAATCGCGAGACCAGTACCACGCGTACATAACTACGCTCTGGAGATACCATGGGCATAGTGGGAGGGGCACGACCACGGCATGCCCAGAGTGCGGCTCAACCGCACAAGGGGCTCCCAGTTGTGTCATTCTTTTTTTCTTATTCTCAGGACTCCGTTTTCCAGAAGCCCTGTCCGGCAGTAGAATCGCCGAACTCACGATGCAACAGCTAGGGAAGCAGAAAAGCTACGTCGAGTGTCCAGGTGGTCTCTTTTACGAGCAGTATACCTGTTTTACATACTATCCCATAGCCTACCCCTGGAGGGGGACATGTTAAAAAAGTCCCATCCCTTGCTTATCGCACTATTTGTATCATTCTGCTTTCATTGCAGTATCTTTTGAATAAACAATATATAGCTTCTGCTTATCATTACATTTCTTTTTTTTCTCTATACATGTTCATCTATGACATGTTGCACCCGTACAACTTGGTAAGGTCAATACACCAGGGGCTTAGGTGCCCCAAAACATGGTGTGATAAGTCCGAACACTTTCACAAGTGCGGCACCCCGAACTTATAGCATTATATGCATCGGCTCCGAATCATGTCTTGGGTCAATAGTTGGGTTTGCCCGGCTCCCATGTTTTGGTACCTTACGTTCCCGTTATATCGGCTAAGGTAGCGCTGGGAGAACCACTGCGATTGTGCCCCGGTTGAGCTGGGTTGAGCACCTCAGTGGAGAAAGCTAAAACTGACCGTCATGATAGGGCGAGAGTCGGTCGCTGTTCGAGAGGTTTTTCGGGTCCCTAAAGACTCATGCCGCTTAGAGCGAGGAGTCGGCATTGTCCGGCCAAGGCGTGGATAGCGCCCCGAATTCGGTCTTTCGAATACCAGGGGCTTCGCCGAGATTTAAAATTATAGAATTCTATGGCTAAGTGAGAGTGTTCAAGCATTATAGTCTGGTTGCCTCGTTCGTTGTGTTGAACGCCTCCCTCGAAAGGACCCAAGAATGGGAACAAGAGCGCTCAAGTTTATCCCGAACACCCCAGCACTCGTGGCATCGGGGCTGAAGCCAATGACTCGCCATCTCTCAAATTTGATAAACAGCCACACAGAAGGTAATATTTTAAATTAACAAACGTTGATTAGCGCATATGAACAAAGTTTCAGCATACAGGATAACAAATGCGAGCTACTCAAAAATTACATCTTTGGAGCATTCACCCGCTATAATGCGGGAACCCTTCAGGACGCCCTTATAGTACATCTCGGGCTTGCGATACTCCTTGCCCGGCGGTGGCGCGTCCGTCACAAGCCTCTCAGCGTCCATCTTGCCCTAGTGCACTTTAGCACGGGCAAGGGCCCGACGGGCACCTTCAATGCAAGCGGAGTGCTTGATGACTTCAATCCATGGACAGGCGTCCACCAGCCGCCGCACCAGACCGAAGTAGCTCCCGGCCATGGCTTCTTTAGGCCACAGCCGAATTATGAGGCCCTTCATGGCCTGTTCGGCCACCTTGTGGAGCTCGACCAGCTACTTCAGCTGGTCGCTCAGGGGCACCGGATGTCCGGCCTCAGCATATTGAGACCAGAACACCTTTTCCGTCGAGCTCCCCTCCTCGGCTCGGTAGAACGCGGCAGCATCAGACACACTACAGGGCAGATCGGCGGACGCTCCTGGAGAGCTCCGGATTCGGGTAAGTAACCGATAATTCACGTTTACATGCTTGCTTTGCATAAAGAATGCCTTACCCGCCGCTATCTTCTTTATCGCCTCGATCTCCTGGAGGGCCTTCTGGGCTTCGGCCTTAGCGGCTTTGGCACTCTCAAGAGCCAAGGCGAGCTCGGACTCTCGAGTCTTCGAGTCACGCTCCAAACTCTCATGTTTTTTCATGAGAGCCTGGAGCTCTTGCCGCACCTCCGCCACCCGCGCCTCCTGCTTCTCTCGCTCGGTGCGCTCCGCGGCCGCACTGTTTTCGGCCTTGGACACCGCTTCCTTCAGGATCGCCACCTCGTTCGTGGCCCCTGCAATACCCATGTTATTCCTGTCATTTTTTGCAACCAAATCCTTTCTATAAGGTATTACTTTAATAAGGTATTACTTACCTTCCTTGTCCTAGAGCTGCTTCTTGGCAAGGCCAAGCTCGTTCTCGGACCACTCGAGGCTCTGCTTCAATGCATTAACCTCCGCAGTCAGTGCGGCAGAGGTCAGCAGCGCAGCCTGCATTCCCATATTGACATATTTATGTTAGACTCCTGCGTATATCTTTTTGGATCCTCAGCTCGGCTTTTCTTTCCAAACACCGAACTAAGCATCAGGGGCTACTATCTATGCGGTAATATTCTTACATATCTTAAAAACTTACCTCAAAGCCTGTTAGAAGGCTGGTACAGGCTTTAGTCAGCCCGCTCTTGGCGGACTGAACTTTCTGGATCACCGCACTCATGATAGTGCGGTGCGCCTCGTCGATGGAGGCGCCGTTAAGCGCCTCCAGCAAGCTATCCGGTGCCTCCGGTTGGACGGAGGCCACCGGCGTCGCAGTCTTGCCCTTCTTATGAAGGGGCTGCCTGCAGGACTCCGGAACCACTGAAGGTTCCGGTACGGAGTCCGGCACAGGGCCGGACTTAGAGCCCTCTGGGGGGCAACCCCCTTTGCGCCCGGAGTCCGGGAGGTCGCCTTGCGATGCCTCCAGGACCACCTCCTCCTGGTTGGGCCCCTTTTGGGACTCCACTGCGATGTCTTCTGCATCGCGAGGGGAGGAGGCGGTCGGAAGTGAAGTGCTATTCACATCCGATGAACCCAGGGAGCCGCTCGACGAAGCGGGGAGCTCATCCTTAGGCGGTCTACATGGTTGTATTCGGCGTTAGAAGACACTATGTGACAAATGAAAAATCATGAGTTATTCTGGAATCCGGACACTTACGATCTCGCCAGGGGCTTGGCCCTCGAGGGCCACTCCTCTTCGCCATCGTCGGTGTTGGTGGAGTAGTCCGGAGGAAGGGTCCTTCCCATCTTGGACCCTCCAACCTCCCCAGTTGGGGAGGCCTTCCTTTTTTCTCTCCTCCTCGTCTTCACGGGAGGAGTCCGCCTCAGAGTCATCGGACGATGAGTCCGATAACACCTGATGCCGGGAACTCTTTCGAGTTCCTGTGGCCTTCTTCTTGGCCTTCTTCTCCGGCACCACGTGAGGTGCCGGAACCAGCAGCCCTGTCAATCGGGCGTCCGCTGGGTCTTCTGGTAAGGGAGCCGGACAGTTAACCTGCCCGGACTTCTTCTGCCAGGCCTGTCAAAGGTAGGGGAGTTTAGATCCCGCATAGAGTCAAACTATGAAAAAGTGTCCTATAAAGGGTAAAATATCTTACCTCACCGGCTTGACGCTGCGAGCTGAATCCGCGATCTTCGGCAGCGGATGCGGGAGCCTCGGCGCCCTTGAACAGCACCTTCCAGGTGTCTTCATACTTTTAGTGTCGAAGAGCCTGCTCAAGGTTTGGTGTTGTGCCGGATCAAACTCCCACAAGTTGAAGGCCCGTTGTTGGCAAGGGAGGATCCGGTGGATGAGCATGACCTGGACTACGTTGACGAGCTTGATCTTCTTGTTCACAAGGTTTTGGACGCAGGTTTGGAGTCCGGTCAGCTCTTCCAAATCACCCCATGCCAGGCCCTTCTCTTTCCAGGAGGTGAGCCGTGTGGGGATGCCAGATCAGAATTCGGGGGCCGCTGCCCATTCAGGGTCACGTGGCTCGGTGATGTAGAACCACCCCGATTGCCACCCCTTGATGGTTTCCACGAAGGCGCCCTCGAGCCATATGACGTTGGACATCTTGCCTACCATGGCGCCTCCGCACTCCGCCTGCTGGCCGCCCACTACCTTCGGCTTGACATTGAAGGTCTTCAGCCATAAGCCGAAGTGGGGCTTGATGCGGAGGAAGGCCTCGCACACAACGATAAACGCTGAGATGTTGAGGATGAAATTCGGGGCCAGATCATGGAAATCCAGGCCGTAGTAGAACATGAGCCCCCGGACAAATGGGTGGAGTGGGAAGCCCAGTCCGCGGAGGAAATGGGGAAGGAACACTACCCTCTCATGGGGCCTGGGGGTGGGGACGAGCTGCCCCTCGTCTGGAAGCCGGTGCGCAATGTCGTTGTGCAGGTATCCGGCTTTTCCCAACTTCTTGATGTGCCCCTCCGTGACGGAGGAGGCCATCCACTTGCCTCCCGCTCCGGACATGACTGGAGAAGGTTGAGAAGAGATGTGCGGACTTGGGCGCTGGAGCTCGAGTACGCGGAAATGGATAAGCAAAGGAGGAAGAAGGCGTAGGTAAAAAGGTGGATCCTTATCCCCTTATATGGACGTACGAAACTATGCGTCCCCACCAGCCTGATAAAACTCGCTTATCTCCCAAGCGTCATAATGAATGGCGCGGTTGGATTACCCATGCCCGTATTGATGAGAATCCTGGAATGAGGGGACACGATCTCTGCTTTGACAAGACATGCCAAGGAAACCGCTTCGCTAAACACGCTGAGATGGGACAGTAAAAACGATTCCAATAAAGGCTTGGCCGTGGTGTGACGTCACGCTGCAGAATACGTCAGCAGATTGAATTTGTGTGAAGATTATTCTCTCTACGGTGGTATGTGGAATTTATTTTGCAGAGCCGGACACTATCCTTGTATTCAAAATCCTCTATGAAGTATTCGGAGGAGGAACCCGCCTTGCAATGCCAAAGACAATATGCGCGCCGGACTCATCGTCATTGAAGCCTGGTTCAGGGGCTACTGAGGGAGTCCTGGATTAGGGGGTGTCCGGATAGCTGAACTATCACCGTTGGCCGGACTCCTGGACTATGAAGATACAAGATTGAAGACTTCATCCTGTGTCCGGATGGGACTTTCTTGACTTGCACCCCAAGCTCTCTAGATCAGATTTGTTCCAAAAATAACGCTCCCGAAGGTTTCATTCCGTTTGGACTCCATTTGATATTCCTTTTCTTCGAAATACTGAAATAGGCAAAAAGACAGCAATATGGGCTGGGCCTCCGGTTAGTAGGTTAGTCCCAAAAATGATATAAATATGTAGAATAAAGCCCATAAGCATCCAAAACAGGTAATATAATAGCATGGAACAATCAAAAATTATAGATACATTGGAGACGTATCAAGCATCCCCAAGCTTAATTCCTGCTCGTCCTCGAGTAGGTAAATGATAAAAAGAGAATTTTTGACGTGGAATGCTACCTAGCATAATTCATAATGTAATTTTCTTTCATTGTGGCATGAATGTTCAGATCCAAGTAATACAAAATAAAAGTTCATATTGATATAAGAAATAGAAATACTTCAAGCATACTAAGCAAGTAATCTTGTCTTCTCAAAATAGCATGGCCAAAAGAAAGTTATCCCTACAAGATCATATAGTCTGGCTAAGCTCTATCTTCATCACACAAAGTATTTAATCATGCACAACCCCGATGACGAGCCAAGCAATTGTTTCATACTTTAATAATCTCAAACTTTTTCAACTTTCACGCAATACATGAGTGTGAGCCATGGACATAGCACTATATGTGGAATACAACGGTGGTTGTGGAGAAGACAAAAAGGAGAAGATAGTCTCGCATCAACTAGGCGTATCAACGGGCTATGGAGATGCCCATTAATAGGTATCAATGTGAGTGAGTAGGGATTGCCATGCAACGGATGCACTAGAGCTATAAATATATGAAAGCTCAACAAAAGAAAACTAGTGGGGTGCATCCAACTTGCTTGCTCACAAAGACCTAGGGCATTTTGAGGAAGCCCATCATTGGAATATACAAGCCAAGTTCTATAATGAAAAATTCCCACTAGTAAATGAAAGTGACAACATATGAGACTCTCTATCATGAAGATCATGGTGCTACTTTGAAGCACAAGTGTGGTAAAAGGATAGTAGCATTGTCCCTTCTCTCTTTTTCTCTCATTTTTTTATTTGGACCTTTTCTCTTCTTTTTTATGGCCTCTTTTTTTTCGTCCGGAGTCTCATCCCGACTTATGGGGGAATCATAGTCTCCATCATCCTTTCCTCACTGGGACAATGCTCTAATAATGATGATCATCACACTTCTATTTTTTTACAACTCGATACTTAGAACAAAATATGACTCTATATGAATGCCTCCGGCGGTATACCGGGATATACAATGAAAAAATAGTGGCATGTATGAAAGAATTATGAACGGTGGCTTTGCCACAAATACAATGTCAACTACATGTTCATGCAAAAAGCAATATGACAAAAGTAATGTGTGTCATATGCATGGAACGGTGGAAAGTTGCATGGCAATATATCTCGGAATGGCTATGGAAATGCCATAATAGGTAGGTATGGTGGTTGTATTGAGGAAGGAGTATGGTGGGTGTATGGTACCGGCAAAAGTTGCACGATACAAGAGAAGCTAGCAATGATGGAGGGGTGAAAGGAGTGCGTATAATCCATGGACTCAACATTAATCAAAAGAACTCATATACTTGTTGTAAAAATTTAGAACTCATCAAAAACCAAAGCACTACACGCATGCTCCTAGGGGGATAGATTGGTAGGAAAAGACCATCGCTCGTCCCCGACTGCCACTCATAAGCAAGACAATCAATAAACAAAATTGTGCTCCAACTTCATCACAAAGTGGTTCACCATACGTGCATGCTACGGGAATCAAAAACTTCAACTCAAGCATTCTTTAAATCCATAATCACCCAACTAGCATGACTTTAATATTACTACCTCCATATCTCAAAACAATTATCAAGCATCAAATTGATCATAGCATCCAATTCACTTTCTATGATAGTTTTTATTATACCCAACTTGGATGCTCATCATTCTAGGACCAAATTAAAACCATAGCAAATACCATGCTGTTCTAAGAGACTCTCAAAATAATATAAGTGAAGCATGAGAGACTAGCAATTTCTATAAAATTAATCCACCACCATGCTCTAAAAGATATAAGTGAAGCACTAGAGCAAAAACTATCAAGCTCAAAAGATATAAGTGAAGCACATAGAGTATTCTAGCAAATTCTAATCAAATAGGCTTCTCCAGAAAAGGTGTGTTACAGCAAGGATGATTGTGGTAAACTAACAAGCAAAGACCAATATAATACACGACGCTCCAAGCAAAACACATATCATGCAGCGAATAAAAATATAGCTCCAAGTAAAGTTACCAATGAACGAAGATGAAAGAGGGGATGCCTTCCCGGGGCATCACCAAGCTTAGGCTTTTGGCTATTCTTGAATATCTTGGGGTGCCATAAGCATCCCCAAGCTTAGGCTCTTGCCACTCTTTATTCCATAGTCCATAAAAGCTTTACCCCAAAACTTGAAAACTTCACAACACAAAACTCAACAGGAAATCTTATAAGCTCCGTTAGTGAAAAAAAAACAACATAAGGTACTGCAATGAAATCATTATTTATTTATTTTGGTGTTAAACCTACTGTATTCCAACTTCCTTATGGTTTACAAACTAATTTATTAGCCATAGATGCATTGAATTAAGCAAACAACACACAAAAAACAGAATCTGTCAAAAACAGAATGGTCTGTAGCAATCTGTAACTAATGCAAACTTATGGAACTCTAAAAATCCTACCAAAATAGGAAGTACTAGAAAAATTGTTTATTGATCAGCAGCAAAAATAATCAACACAAAAGCTCATTTCTGTGATTTATTGATTTTTTTCTCGTGAGCGCAAAGTTTCTGTTTTTCAGCAGAATCAAATCAACCATCATCATAGTTTATCCTATAGGTTCTACTTGGCACAAACACTAAACAAAAGATTAAAACACATCTAAACAGAAAGTAGAAACAAAATTTAACACTAAACAGGAACAGAAACAAAGAACATAAAGAAAATTGGGTTGCCTCCCAACTAGCGCTATCGTTTAACGCCCCTGGCTAGGCATAAAAGCAAGGATAGATCTAACGAGTGCCATCTTTGGCACTTGATTCATAAGTAGCACGCATGATAGATTCATAAGGTAATTTAACTTTCTTTCTTGGAAAGTGCTCCATGCCTTTCTTTAAAGGAAATTGGAATCTAATGTTCCCTTCCTTCATATCAATAATCGCACCAATCGTTCTAAGGAAAGGTCTACCAAGAATAATAGGGCAAGAAAGATTGCAATCTATATCAAGAACGATAAAATCTACGGGCACCAAATTTCTATTAGCAACAGTAAGAACATCATTGATCCTTCCCATAGGCTTTTTAATGGTGGAATCTGCAAGGTGCAAATTTAAAGAGCAATCATCAAGATCATGGAAGTCTAGAATATCGCATAAAGTTTTCAGAATTGTGGAAACACTAGCACCCAAATCACACAAAGCAAAACACTCAAAATCTTTAATTCTAACCTTTATAGTAGGTTCCCACTCATCATTAAGTTTTCTAGGTATAGAAACTTCCAAATTAAGCTTTTCATCATAAGATTGCATCAAGGCATCAACAATATGTTTGGTAAAAGCTTTGTTTTGACTATAAGCATGAGGAGAATTAACAGCGGATTGCAACAAGGAAATACAACCTTTTAAAGAGCAATTATCGTAATCAAATTCCTTGAAATACGAGATAGTAGGTTCAATATTATTAGAAGTTTAGGATTCTTCAATCTCTCTTTTACCAAATTTAGCATTAAGATCTAAAGATTCCGAATTTTTGGGACGCCTTCTAGGCAAAGTTGATTCGTCATCACTCTCATAATCATCAAAATTCATATTGCAAAACATAGATCTAATAGGAGACGCATCAATAACTTTAAGATCCTCATCATTATTTTCGTGTAATTTTTCTGGTTTAGCGGCCATCTTATTGACTAACGTGGCTTGCTTGTCAGAAATTTTGGCTATAGCATTCTCAAGCCGGGTAATTTGAGCGTTAACACCATAGAATTCTTTATTCATATCATCAAGCTCTTTGTTAATAAATCCCAAAAAACTTTTTTGTTCCTTAAGCTCTTTTCTAAAAAAATATTATGCTCAAATCACAAATTCATAAAGCTTCTAATATTCGATTCAATATCATCCATCCTTCTGAGAAGGTGTTCAGGCCCCTTAGGCGTAGCCATAAGGTCAAACAGCAAAAAAAACACAAAAGGAGGCAAGTGAAAAAGAGAGGAGGAGATAGGGAAAGAGAGGGCGAATAAAACAGCAAGGGTGAAGTGGGGGAGAGGAAAACGAGAGGCAAATGGCAAATAATGTAAATGCGAGGGAGATGAGTTTGTGATGGGTACTTCGTATGTCTTGACTTGAGCAAAGACCTCCCCGGCAACGGCGCCAGAAATCCTTCTTGCTACGTCTTGAGCTAGCGTTGGTTTTCCCCGAAGAGGAGAGGGTGATGCAGCAAGTGTAGCATAAGTATTTCCCTCGGTTTTTGAGAACCAAGGTATCAATCCAGTAGGAGGCTCCTCAAAAGTCCCATGCACCTACACAAACAAACTGATAACTCGCAACCAACGCAATAAAGGGGTTGTCAATCGCTTCGCGGCCACTTGCGGAAGTGAGATCTAATAGAGATAGTATGATAAGATAAATATATTTTTGGTATTTTATGATATAGATGCAAGAAAAGTAAAGATGCAAATAAAATTAGATTGAAAGCAAATATGATAAGAGGATAGACCCGGGGGCCATAGGTTTCACTAGAGGCTTCTCTCAAGAGCATAAGTATTACGGTGGGTGAACAAATTACTGTCAAGCAATTGATAGAAAAGTGGGTAATTATGACGTTATCTAGGCATGATCATGTATATAGGCATCACATCCAAAACAAGTAGACCGACTCCTTCCTGCATCTACTACTATTACTCCACACATCGACCGCTATCCAGCATGCATCTAGAGTATTAAGTTCATAAGAACGGAGTAACTCATTAAGCAAGATGATATGATGTAGAGGAATAAACTCATGCAATATGATATAAACCCCATCTTGTTATCCTCGATGGCAACAATACAATACGTGTCTTGCAACCCTTTCTGTCACTGGGTAAGAACACCGCAAGATTGAACCCAAAGCTAAGCACTTCTCCCATGGCAAGAAAGATCAATCTAGTAGGCCAAACTAAACCGATAATTCGAAGAGACTTGCAAAGATAACTCAATCATACATAAAAGAATTTAGAGAAGATTCAATTAATAACCATAGATAAATCTGAACATAAACTCACAATTCATCGGATCTTGACAAACACACCACAAAAAGAGATTACATCAAATAGATCTCCACAAGAGAGGGGGAGATCATTGTATTGAGATCCAAAAAGAGAGAAGAAGCCATCTAGCTAATAACTATGGACCCGTGGGTTTGAGGTAAACTACTCAAAACTCATAGGAGGGGCAAGGATGTTGATGTAGAGGCCCTCCATGGTCGATTCCCCCTCCAGCAGAGTGTTGGCGAAGGCTCCAAGATGGGATCTCGTGGATACAGAAGGTTACGATGGTGGAAATTGTGTTTCGTGGTGCCCCTGGATGTTTTCGGGGTCCATAGGTATATATAGGAGGAAAAAGTACGTCGGTGGACGCCCGAGGGGCCCATGAGACAGGGGCGCGCCCTATAGGGGGGGCGCCCTCCTATCTCGTGGGGCCGTCGGAGCTTTCTTGACTTGCACCCCAAGCTCCCCGGATCAGATTTGTTCCAAAAATAATGCTCCTGAAGGTTTCATTCCGTTTGGACTCCGTTTGCTATTCCTTTTCTTCGAAATACAGAAATAGGCAAAAAACAGCAATATGGGCTGGGCCTCCGGTTAGTAGGTTAGTCCCAAAAATGATATAAATATGTAGAATAAAGCCCATAAGCATCCAAAACAGGTAATATAATAGCATGGAACAATCAAAAATTATAGATACGTTGGAGACGTATCAAGAGCCATCAGAACGTGCCTACACTTCCAACATACATTTTCTGAGAGAGAACCACCTACACTTGTGTTGAGGCCAAGATATTCCATTCCTACCATATGAATCTTGATCTCTAGCCTTCCCCAAGTTCCTTTCCACTCAAATCTTATTTCCACCAAATCCAAATCCTGTGAGAGAGAGTTGAGTGTTGGGGAGACTATCATTTGAAGCACAAGAGCAAGGAGTTCATCATCAACACACCATTTGTTACTTCTTGGAGAGTGGTGTCTTCTAGATTGGCTAGGTGTCACTTGGGAGCCTCCGACAAGATTGTGGAGTTGAACCAAGGAGTTTGTAAGGGCAAGGAGATCGCCTACTTCGTGAAGATCTACCCTAGTGAGGCAAGTCCTTCGTGGGCGACGGCCATGGAGGGATAGACAAGGTTGCTTCTTCGTGGACCCTTCGTGGGTGGAGCCCTCCATGGACTCGTGCAGTCGTTACCCTTCGTGGGTTGAAGTCTCCATCAACGTGGATGTACGATAGCACCACCTATCGGAACCACGACAAAAACATTTATGTCTCCTATTGCGTTTGCACTCTCCAAACCCTTCCATTTACATTCTTGCAGGTTGCATGCTTTACTTTCCGCTGCTCATATACTCTTTGCATGCTTGCTTGAATCATGTTAAGATTGCTCGACTTGTGCTAAGTTGCTAAAATCTGCCAAGAACTAAAATTGGGAAAAGGCTAGATTTTTATTTGGTCAAGTAGCCTAATCACCCCCCCCCCATCTAGACATACTTTCGATCCTACACTCCCCCCCTTCCTTGTCCTATTCGGACTCAAAAGGGAGGGGCGCGTGGCCTGCCCTGGCCGCCCCTGTCTCTCTCTCCACTAAGGCCCATCGAGGCCCATTAGTTCCCCCGGGGGTTCCAATAACCCTCCGGCACTCCGGTTTTATCTGACACTTCTCCGAAACACTTCCGGTGTCAAAATACAGTCGTCCAATATATCAATCTTTATGTATCAGCCATTTAGAGACTCCTCGTCATGTCCGTGATCACATCCGGGACTCCGAACAACCTTCGGTACATCATATCACATAAACTCATAATACCAATCATCATCGAACGTTAAGCGTGCGGACCCTACGGGTTCAAGAACTATGTAGACATGACCGAGACAAGTCTCTAGTCAATAACCAATAGCGGAACCTGGATGCTCATATTGGTTCCTACATATTCTACGAAGATCTTTATCGGTCAAACCGCATAACAACATACGTTGTTCCTTTTTTCATCGGTATGTTACTTGCCGGAGATTTGATCGTTGGTATCATCATACCTAGTTTAATCTCGTTATCGGCAAGTCTCTTTACTCATTCCATAATACTTCATCCCGTAACTAACTCATTAGTAACAATGTTTGCAAGGCTTATAGTGATGAGTATTACCGAGAGGGCCCAAAGATACCTCTCCGAAACACAGAGTGACAAATCCTAATCTCGATCTATGCCAACCCAACAAACACCTTCGGAGACACCTGTAGAGCGCCTTTATAATCACCCATTTATGTTGTGATGTTTGGTACCACACAAAGTGTTCCTCCGGTATTTAGGAGTTGCATAATCTCATAGTCTGAGGAACTTGTATAAGTCATGAAGAAAGCGGTAGCAATGAAACTGACACGATCATAATGCTAAGCTAACGGATGGGTCATGTCCATCACATCACTCTCCTAATGATGTGATCCCATTCATCAAATGACAGCACATGTCTATGGTTAGGAAGCATAACCATCTTTGATTAACGAGCTAGTCAAGTAGAGGCATACTAGGGACTATATGTTTTGTCTATGTATTCACACATGTACTAAGTTTCTGGTTAATACAATTCTAGCATGAATAATAAACATTTATCATGAATTAAGGAAATAAATAATAACTTTATTATTGCATCTAGGGCATAATTCCTTCATCGGGGTCCCGTTCATCCAGCGGCAACGGCCTCTACACCCCCACGGGGTCCTGTTCATCCAACCCCCACTGGGAATTGTTCATCCAACCCCCAACAATGCTCACTGTTCATCAAGAGGCAGCAGGTTCGATCGGCTTCAATTAGCAGCAGTAGCGAAGGAATCGCTCGATCGGGTTTAGTTAACAGCAAGGGATCGATCGAGGTTCAGTAATGTAGCAAGTGCAGATCGCTCGGGTTCAGTAGGCGAACGCCTCGCCCGAGTTCAGTTAGAGCCCAACACCTTGCACCCACGCGCGTACGTGTATGAGAGAAATGTACAATCCCTCCGTGCATCGCTCGGCCCCGACCACCCATCGTAACCGGGAACTCCCCGAAATTTTCCTCCCCCTTGCTTCTACCATGATTTTTTCCGTCATGGACAGCCCAAAGAATGTCATGCAGGTGCGTCTCCGGCCCGCCCAGGACGAAAAGCCCATTTTCTGTCATGATTTTTTGCCATAGAAGTAGGAGCCCACCACATCTATGATGATACCGGGTTTTTGTCATAATTATCGTCATAGAAGTGTCATACGTATGGCAGGAAAAAAATTCGTTCATCCGAAAATGTCACGGATGTGTCTTTTTTGTAGTGAAAGAACCTCAAAGAGTGCCCCAAGATTTCTACCGGAGAAACAAAAGACGAGAATGTGCATCAACCCCTATGCATAGATTACCCCAATGTCACAGCGGGAATCTACGAGTTGAATGCCAAAACACATATCAAGTGAATCAATATGATACCCCATTGTCACCAGGATCATATGCAAGACATATATCAAGTGCTCTCTAATCCATAAAAGTATTCAATGCGATAATAACAAAATCTCAAAGGGAAAAACTCAATTCATCACAACAAGATAGAGAGGGGGAAACACCATATGATCCAACAACATTAACAAAGCCCGTGATACATCAAGATAGTGCCATCTCAAGAACACGAGAGAGAGATTAAACACATACCTACTGGTACAAACCCTCATCCCTGAGGGTGGACTACTCCCTCCTCATCGTGGTGGCCGCCGGGATGATGAAGATGGCCACCGGTGATGATCTCCCCCTCTGGTGGAGTGCCAAAATGGGGTCTAGATTGGTTTCTCGTGGCTACAGAGCCTTGCGGCGGCGGAACTTCTGATCTAGGGTTACCCCCAGGTTTTTTGGAATATTTGGGAATTTATAGGGTAAAGGAGGGTGCGGGAGACCACCGAGGTGGGTACAACCCACCTGAGCACGCCTGGGCCCCCAGGTGCGCCCTGGTGGGTTGTGCCCCCCTCGAGGCACCCCCCCAGGTGCTTCTCTGGCCCACTGGTGGTCTTTTGGTCCATAAAAAATCGACAAAAAGTTTCATGGTGTTTAGACTCCGTTTGATATTGATTTCCTGCGATGTAAAAAACAAGCAAAAAACAACAACTGGCACTGGGCACTCGGTCAATAGGTTAGTCCCAAAAAATGATATAAATTTGCGATAAAATGATTGTAAAACATCCAAGAATGATAATATAACAACATGGAACAATCTAAAATTATATATATGTTGGATACGTATCATACGGCGCCCCGTCTCCCTCTAGTTCTAGTTCCTCCTCCATGCACATTCGCTGTGCTTGGCGAAGCACTGCGGATAGCTTCACCACCACTGTCACCACGCCGTCGTGTCGCCAGAACTCATCTACTACTTAGCCTTGATACGTCTCCAACGTATCTATAATTTTTGATTGTTCCATGATGTTATATTATCATTCTTGGATGTTCTACAATCATTTTATAGTCGTTTTATATCATTTTTTGGTACTAACCTATTGACATAGTGCCCAGTGCTAGTTGTTGTTTTCTACATGTTTTTTACATTGCTGGAAATCAATATCAAATGGAGTCCAAATGCAACGCAACTCCTGGAGGATTTTTTTGGGCCAGAAGAAAGCCAATGGGCCAAGGAAGCACCTGGGGGCGGCTCGAGGGGAGCAGCACCCACCAGGGCGCGCCATGAGGCCCAGGCACGCCCTGGGGGGTTGAGCCCACCTCGGGTGCCCCATGAACCGCCTCTTTGCTCTATAAATACCCAAATATTCCAGAAACCCTAGGGGAGTCGACAAAATATTGATCCAGCAGCCACAGAGTCCAGAACCTCCAAGATCCAATCTAGACACCGTCATGGAGGGGTTAACCACTTCCATTGGTGCCTCTCCTATAGTTCTTTGTATACCTACGGGTCCGTAGTTATTATCTAGATGGCTTCCTCTCTCTCTCTCTCTTGATTCTCAATACAATGGTCTCTTGGAGGTCCATATGATGTAAGTCTTTTGGCGGTGTGTTTGTTGGGATCCGATGAACTTTGAGTTTATGATCAGATCTATGTTTTTATCCATGAAAGTTATTTGACACTTCTTTGATCTCTTATATGCATGATTGCTTATAGCCTCATATTTATTCTCCAATATTTGGGTTTTGTTTGGCCAACTTGATCTATTTATCTTGCAATGGGAAGAGGTGCTTTGTAGTGGGTTCGATCTTACGGTGCTTGATCCCAGTGACAGAAAGGGAACTGACATGTATGTATCATTGCTACTAAGGATAACAAGATGAGATCTATATCTACCGCAATAGATAAACAGATCTCGTCTACATCATGTCATCGTTCTTGTTGCATTAGTCCGTTTTCTCATGAACTTAATACACTAGATGCATGCTGGATAGCGGTTGATGTGTGGAGTAATAGTAGTAGATGCAAGCAGGAGTCGGTCTACTAATCTTGGGCGTGATGCCTATATAATGATCATTGCCTGGATATCATCATGATTGTTTGAAGTTCTATCAGTTGCCCAATAGTAATTGTTTTCCCACCATTTGCTATTTTTCTCGAGAGAAGCCACTAGCGAAACCTATGGCCCCCGGGTCTCTTTTCATCATATTTGCCTTTGCGATCTATTTTTCCTTGCATTTATTTTCAGATCTATTAAACCAAAAACACAAAAATATCTTGCTGCAATTTATTTTTTCCGCGATCTATTTATCCTATCTACCACTTTTTACCTCACGTTTTTTCCTATCTTGAGGCACCGTACCCGAAAGGGATTGACAACCCCTTTAACACGTCGGGTTGCGAGTATTTGTTATTTGTGTGCAGGTGCTATTTACATGGTGTGAGGAGGTTCTCGTACTGGTTCGATAACCTTGGTCTCATCATTGAGGGAAATACCTACCATCGCTATACTGCATCATCCCTTCCTCTTTGGGGAAATATCGACGTAGTTCTAGAAGACATCAAAAGGAATTTCTGGCGCCATTGCCGGGGAGGATCTTCAACATCAACCAGGTTCCTAATCACAAATCTCATCTCCTTGCAATTTACATCATTTTCCATTTTCCTCTTGTTTTCCTCTCCCCCACTTCACAAAAAAATTCCGTTTTATTCGCCCCCTTTTTCGTTCGTCGTTTTCTCGTCAGATCTGTTTTTGAGTGCAATATTGTTGCATGGTCATCATGACTCAAGAGAACACCAAGTTGTGATTTCTCAAACACCAACAACAATGATTTTATTAGCACTCCGATTGCTCCTCCCGCCGCTAGTGCGGAGTCTTGTGATATTAATATTGCTTTGTTAAATCTTGTCATGAAAGATCAATTTTCCGGTACTCCTAATGAGGATGTCACGTCCCATCTTAACACATTCGTGGAATTATGCGATATGCAAAAGAAAAAAGATGTGGACAATGATGTTGTGAAGTTGAAATTATTTCCGTTTTCTTTGTGAGATCGTGCAAAAATTTGGTTTTCTTCCTTGCCTCGCAATAGTATCGATTCTTGGAACAAGTGCAAAGATGCTTTTATCACTAAGTATTTTCCGCCCGCAAAAATTATTTCCCTTAGAAACCAAATCATGAATTTCAAGCAAATTGAACATGAGCATGTTGCACAATCTTGGGAAAGGATGAAATTGATGCTAAGGAATTGCCCAACTCATGGGTTAAACCTTTGGATGATCATACACAAATTTTGTGCGAGATTGAATTTTGTTTCTTGTAATCTTTTAGATTCCGCCACGGGGGGTACCTTTATGGAAATTACTTTGGGTGAAGCTACTAAATTGCTAGACAATATTATGGCAAATTACTCGCAATGGCATACCAAAAGAGCTCCTACTAGTAAAAAGGTCAATTCGGTACAAGAAATAATTTCTTTAAGTGAAAAAGTTGATGCTCTTATGAAGTTGGTTGCTAATAAAAGTGCTCCAATTGATTTTAATGATGTGCCTTTGTCTACTTTGATTGAGCAAAATAGTGATTCCATAGATGTGAATTTTGTCTCGCCAAATAATTTCAACAGCAATACTTATAGAGGTAATTTTAATCCTAGGCCTTTTCCTAGTAATTCCTCTAATAATTATGGTAATTCCTATGGTAATCCCACCTACAATAATAATAGAAACACCTCTGATCTTGAGAGAAATATTAAAGAATTTATCAATATGCAAAAAGCTTTCAACACTTCGATAGAAGAAAAGTTGAATAAAATTGATGATTTGTCTAGAAGTGTTGATAGAATTTTTCATGATGTAGAAACTCTGAAGATGAAAAATTTTGTGCCTAAAGTTGAAGAATCAATTAAATATCTTTATGTTTCTATGGATGAAAGTAATAAAAGAACCGCTATGCTTAGAGCTAAAAGAGATTTTTTAGGAAAAGCGTTTTCTAGTGATTACTGTCATAAAAGTGATGAAGATCTTAAAGTGATTGGTGTTTCTTCTATTGATTCATTGTTTAGTAAATTTAAGATTGATGAAAAAGGGACTGGAGAAGAGTTAACTTTAGTTAGAAGGCGTCCCTATGATTCGGAGGGTGAAAATCTTGTTGAAAAAATTGATAAAGTGGGTTTGAAGAGGTCAAGACTTTATCTAGTGATGTGCCCACTATTTTGGATTACAAAGACTTTAATTATGATAGTTGATATTTGGTTGATTTTATTTCTTTGTTGCAATCCATTTTTATCACCCCATGCTTATGAACAAAATAAATCTTTTACTAAACATATTGTTGATGCCATGATGAAAGCTTTTGAAGAAAAGTTGGAATTAGAAGTTTCTATTCCTAGAAAATTCCATGATGAGTGGGAACCTACTATCAAAGTCAAGATTAAAAATTATGAGTGTTTTTCTTTATGTGACTTGGGTGCTAGTGTTTCTACAATTCCAAAATCTTTATGTGATGTGCTTGGTCTTACCAATATTGAAGAATGCCCTTTAAATTTGCACTTGGCGGATTCTACTATTAAAAAGCCTATGAGAAGAATTAATGTTGTTCTTATTCTTGCAAATAGGAATTATGTGCCCATAGATTTTATTGTTCTTGATATTGTTTGCAATCCGTCTTGTCCAATTACTCTTGGTAGACCGTTTTTACGTACTATTAGTGCCGTGATTGATATGAAAGAAGGCAATATTAAATTTCAATTTCCACTAAGGAAGGGAATGGAACACTTCCCTAGAACAATAATTAGGCCACCGTATGAATTAATCATGAGGGCATCTTATGGATCTAGAACAAAATATGACAAAACTTAGATCCCACGCGTTATGCCTAGCTAGGGGCGTAAAACAATAGCGCTTGTTGGGAGGCAACCCAATGAATAAAATTTATTGTTGCTTTTTTCTTTCTATGCTTGAGTGTTAGCACAATTATTCTACTGTTATGATTGTGTTTTTTGTGTTTTAGCTAGTGTTTGTGCCAAGCAATGCCTTTGGGAAGACTTGGGTGAAAGTTTATTTGATCTTGCTGAAAAAATAGAAACTTTTGCGATCACGAGATTCTTTGTCATTTTTTACAGAAGAGTTCTTTTAAGTTGGTTATTTTTGAAGAGGATTAATAGACAAATTCCTCACGTCCACCAATTTATTTCATAATTTTTGTAGTTATAGAAGTATTCGAAATTTTCAGATTGCTACAGGTGTTTCTGTTTTTGACAGATTCTGTGTTCTTTGTGTTGTGTGATTGTTTTGATGATTATATGGTTTTCTTTGATGAGTTTTTGCCATATAAAAGTTGGAATACAGTATATATAATGAAAAAACAAAATAAGAATAGGTTTTATACAGTACTTATAGTAGTGGTTTGGTTTTTTATACTAACGGATCTCATGAAAGTTTTGTTTGAGTTTTGTGTGATTGAAGTTCTCAAGTTTTGGGTTATCTTACGATGAATGAAGGAATAAGGATAAGCAAAAGGCTAAGCTTGGGGATGCCCAAGGCACCCCAATATAATATTCAAAGAAATAGCAAGAAACTAAGCTTGGGGATGCCCCCGAGTGGCATCCACGCTTTCTTGTAACAACCATCGGTATTTTACTTGAAACTATATTTTTATTCGTCACATGATATGAGTTTTGCTTGGAGTGTCTTGTATGATATGAGTCTTTGCTTGTTTTTCTTTGTGTTTTAAGTGTTGAATCCTTGCTGGACACACCCTTTTAAGAGAGCCAAAAAGTATGCTATGCTTGCTCCTATGCTTCATTTAAATGTTTAGAGCCATGGACTTGCTCACTTATATCTTTTTGAGCATGGTGTGCTTTGTTATTTTTGAAGAAATGCTCTCATGCTTCACTTAGATTTATTTTGGAGTTAGTAAAATTTTAAGAAATTCTCTCTTGCTTCACTTAGATTATTTTGAGAGAAATAAAAAAATTATGCTCATGATCTTCACTTATATTTGTTTGAGCCTATCAAAAGCAACAAATGAAAATAGTCCCAAAGTGATAGATATCCAAGGAGGATATAATAAAAACTTTCATGAAGATCATTGGACAAAATAAACTTGTTTCTTAGTGATGGTTTTGAGATATGACAATATGATATGTGAGTCATGTTGTCGAGTAATTGTGCTTTAGTAAGAATATTGATGTTAAGGTTTGTGATTCCCTATGCAAGCACGAAAGTCAATAGTTATGCAATGAAATTTATATCCTACTTATGGTGCATTATTCGGTGTTACTTATTCTTAATGCTTGGGTACAAGATTTTTCACTTTTTGGTTGGTCGCTTCTCAATCTTTTTGCTAGCCTTCATTTTGCACTAAGTATGATCACTACTTGTGCATCCAAAACCCTTTAAACCAGTTTTGCCTTATGAGTCCACTATACCTACCTATATGCGGTATTTCCATGCCGTTCTAAGCAAATTTGCATGTGCCATCTCTAGTGTTCAAAATAAATTTCTCTTTTGTGTGCTCTACTACTCATGAGGCGGTAAAGGGTAGCCAATATTTTCCATGCTAGATGTGTTATTCTCGCGATGAGTGTTTATTCACTTGTCATTGCACGAGAGTACGGCAAAGGTACTAGGGATGCCCAGTCTCAAAATGAATAAATGAATTTACTTTATGTTGTTAAATAATAAATTCCTTGGAAAGTGTTGGTATGGAAGGCACCCGTGGATACGGCTAGCCATGGAAAGTGAAAGTTATGGTGGAAAAAGGAATAAACTTTATTTTCTGTTTGGGAACCGCCTATGATGTATCTAGCATGGAAAGTGTTGGGATGCTCCAAGTCATTTTCGTTGGTAGGAAAAGTATGCCTCTCAAAAATAATTTTATCTCTCAATTTAAGCTATGAGCTCTGGCACCTCTACAAACCCCTACTTCCCTCCGCGAAGGGCCTTTCTTTTACTTATGAAATTTTTATTTTGAATTTGAGTCTCCATCCTCTCTTATAAAGCACCAACTAAGGGGCACTATGATCGTATTTGAGCATTGGGTGTAGCTAATATTCGAGTCTGTTTCATGAATGGATCAATGATTGAGCATGATGGGCTAGGGATAACTTGCTTTTGTGTTGATATTTTGAAAGACATGGTTGCTTGTTGGTATGCTTGAGTATTAAAGTCTTCACGTCAAAACTAGACTATTGCTTTGAATCATATAAAAGTCCATATGTCCATGCTATAAATAAAAGAATGTGATGAACATGTTAGGCAGCATTCCACATCAAAAATTCTGTTTTTATCATTTCCCTACTCGGGGACGAGCGGGAATTAAGCTTGGGGATGTTGATACGTCTCCAACGTATCTATAATTTTTTATTGTTTCATGCTATTATATTATCATTCTTGGATGTTTTACAATCATTTTATAGTCATTTTATATCATTTTTTGGTACTAACCTACTAACATAGTGCCCAATGTCAGTTGATGTTTTCTGCATGTTTTTTACATCACGTGAAATCAATATCAAACGGAGTCCAAATGCAACGCAACTCCTGAAGGATTTTTTGGGCCAGAAGAAAGCCAATGGGCCAAGGAAGCACCTGAGGGGCTGCTCGAGGGGAGCAACACCCACCAGGGTGCGCCAGGAGGCCCAGGCGCGCCCTGGGGGGTTGTGCCAACCTCGGGTGCCCTCTGAATCGCCTCTTTGCTCTATAAATACCCAAATATTCCAGAAACCCCTAGGGGAGTCGACGAAATATTGATCTAGCAGCCGCAGAGTCCAGAACCACCAAGATCCAATCTAGACACCGTAATGGAGGGGTTCACCACTTTCATTGTTGCCTCTCCTATGATGAGTGAGTAGTTCTTTGTAGACCTATGGGTCCGTAGTTAGTATCTAGATGGCTTCCTCTCTCTCTCTCTCTCTCTCTCTCTCTCTCTCTCTCTCTCTCTTGATTCTCAATACAATGGTCCCTTGGAGATCCACATGATGTAAGTCTTTTGGCGGTGTGTTTGTTGGGATCCGATGAACTTTGAGTTTATGATCACATCTATGTTTTTATCCATGAAAGTTATTTGGGTCTTGTTTGATCTCTTATATGCATGATTGCTTATAGCCTCGTATTTCTTCTCCGATATTTGGGTTTTGTTTGGCCAACTTGATCTATTTATCTTGCAATGGGAAGAGGTGCTTTGTAGTGGGTTCGATCTTACGGTGCTTGATCCCAGTGACAGAAAGGGAACCAACACGTATGTATCGTTGCTACTAAGGATAACAAGATGAGATCTATACCTGCCGCAATAGATAAACGGATCTCGTCTACACCATGTCATCATTCTTATTGCATTAGTCCATTTTCTCATGAACTTAATACACTAGATGCATGTTGGACAGCGGTCGATGTGTGGAGTAATAGTAGTAGATGCAGGCAGGAGTCGGTCTACTAATATTGGACGTGATGCCTATATATGATCATTGCCTGGATATTGTCATGATTATTTAAAGTTCTATCAATTGCCCAACAGTAATTGTTTTCCCACCATTTGCTATCTTTCTCGAGAGAAGCCACTAGTGAAATCTACGGCCCTCGGGTCTCTTTTCATCATATTTGCCTTTGCGATCTATTTTTTCTTGCATTTATTTTCAGATCTATTAAACCAAAAATACAAAAATAGCTTGCTGCAATTTATTTGTTCTGTGATCTATTTATCCTATCTACCACTTTTTACCTCACGTTTTTGCCTATTTTGAGGCGCCATACCCGAAAGGGATTGACAACCCCTTTAACACGTCGGGTTGCGAGTATTTGTTATTTATGTGCAGGTGTTGTTTACGTGGTGTGAGGAGGTTCTCCTACTGGTTCGATAACCTTGGTCTCATCACTGAGGGAAATACCTACCGTCGCTATACTGCATCATCCCTTCCTCTTTGGGGAAATATCGACGTAGTTCTAGCAGACATCACGCCTCTCTTGCTAGATCGAGAAGGCGAGGACGTCATCGAGCTGAACGTGTGCTAAACGCGGAGGTGCCTTACTTTCGATACTTGATCGGGATGGATCGTGAATGTGTACAACTACATCAACCGTGTTGATAAACGCTTCCACTTAGCGATCTACAAGGTTATGTAGATGCTCTCCCCCTCTCATAGCTATGCATCTCCATGGATAGATCTTGCGTGTATGTAATTTTTTTTTATTTTCCATGCAACGTTTCCCAACAAGGACCGCCTCCATTATCCAAGCAAAACCAGCAGGCCCCCACGCCGCCGGTCAGAACAGCGGAGGAGAAGGCAGTCGTGTCCGCCTGCGCGGATGCGTCACTCACACCCGCCTCGCCGCTCCGGCTCGTGCCAGGCCATGGCCAGAAAAGCCACGACAACCAGTGCCCCGATCCCTTGGCGACAACCAAAGGGCAGCGATGATACCATGACCTAGGGATTCTCAAGATCCCCCAAATCCAGTCGCCTCCACCGCTAGATCGTCGCCATAAGGGATCTCCGCCGCCACACTGATGCAAGGGCGTCGCCCTGGTCGCCGTACGTCGACCACCGCCATCGCCGCCCCAGCAACTCATGTGAATGCCTCCAACGCACCAGCAACCCCAGCCACCTTCAGTGGCTGGGTCCACCGCCACCACGGCGAGGACCAACGGTAGGAGTGGCGAAAGGGAATCGAGGAGGGGAGGACTTCTGCCGGCGCGAGGCTTCTGCCCCCGGTGTCGCCCTCGGGTGCGACACGGGGTGCGAGAAGCCGACACTTGACTATTTTTTTCCTGAACATACAACCACTTAACCTTTTTAATTGTTGTTTTGCAGCCCGAAGGAGGGAACTTGGTGAATTTTTTATAGTCCCTCCGTTCCTAAATATAATCTCTATAAAGACTTATATTTAGGAACGAAGGTAGTATTCTTCACCGTGCAGTTAGTACGGCAGTAATGGCACACACATCATGCGTTGTACACGCATGTCTTCGCCGAAGAGTGAGGCAAGATGCTCCGGCCCATCTAACGCGTGCATGCGTTTTTCTTTTCCGGTTCTTTTTTCTATATGTTATTTGGTTTTGGTTTTCTGCTTCAGGTTTTTTTTCTTCCAGATTTTGGTTTTTCTTCTGTTTTTAATTTTCCTCATATTTTGTTAATTTTTATAGTTTCGTAATATATGATGAACAATTTTCTAATATATGCTGTTCATTTATTTCAAAGATGGTGAACATTTTTCTAATATATGATGGCGATTTTTTTGTTATATAAACTGATTTTTCTTAATATACAGTAAACTTTATTTCAGTTATATGAAGAGCATTTTATAACACACACACACACTAGCACATACTAAACAATTTTCTAAAGTAAATTTATCCACTTTTTATTGGATTTTAAAAATATCCAGCTCCTAAAAAACAACATCTGGTTTTTTGGGCGAAAAGACAACTGAAGAACTGAAAAAAAATAGAAAACTTGTCACGGGCAGAGTGGACCTGTCCATTTGTGCTGGCCTGCAGTGAAGACTCCCTTGTTTTACGCCCACGGGCGTCATACAGGAGCTCCCTTAGCACGCCCGACCATACACAAGGTTTTCTGTAATTGTGCTTATGCAGCTAGAAACCCATTTTATGTTTCTGTCATTTTCCCAAATGCTCGCAGCATGTAGTAACAACAACCAACTTGGTTGGTATTATATGCAGAGATTACCTCATCAGCTAGATGCCTCAGCTAGTGCTTATCAGCTAATAAGCTACTTCGAAAAGACCAGATACTGGAGAACATGGTGGAGGAAGCAGGAAGTGATTTCTTCAAGACGACGCTCTTCATTGTTGCAGCTGGATCCAATGACATATTTTGGAGTATCTTTCGCCTTCAGTACCGTTCTTTGGACGAGAGAAGCCTTATCCTTCAGACTTTCTGGACGTGTTGGTTTCCAATCTGTCATTTTATCAGAAGGTTCCGCCAATTTATCACTACTGTAGTTTAGTGTCGCTTGCTCTTGTTTGCTGCAGACCTCTATTTTCTTTTCATTGATTAAGAGGCTAAATGAACAGGGTGCTCGAAAGTTTGTTGTGTCCGGCGTCGGGCAACTCGGTTGTATACCGTACGTTTGTGCTCTGGAGATACGTACGATATCGCGACGGAGATCATTCTGCACTACCGTCAATACAGTACGCTTTTCTTCCTCGCTGCTTCCCGTAAATGATGTGCTTCAGACTTCTGAACACGAAATGGCAATACTTAGAATCCAATTCTTGCTTTGTATTAACACCTCTGGACGTTACCTGAGCTGACTGTGCATATGGAACCCCAGTGGTAACGAAACTTTTGTTCATTGACTACATTGCCTGGTTTTGATAATGCGCAGGACGCGTGCAGCGGCGGCTGCTTCCCTCCGTTCCTCTGCTTTGGCGCAGCCAAACTCCTGACTCTTCCTCGTCAATTTCATTGCCTTAATGGCAGTTATCCCTTTCTTCGATAAATGGAGCCGTGTGACAGCGCAGGTAGTCGCATAATTTCATTCCCTAGATGGCTAATGCTTAACACCGGTCAGATACCATAAGTTATGGTAGTGCTCGCTCGGCAAATTCTATCGGTTCAGCAGCGTCCTTAGTAGGAGCGGAAGGGATGTAGCGAGGAGCCGAAACCTACCGTTACGGAACCGTGGAAAAAGCCGAAACCTAGGGTATTCCCTGATCTGAACTTCAATAACAACCATTGCCTTACGTACCACTGGCTGGGAAAGGAAGGTGCCGTTTGCCGCAAGTAGATCTAGCTGATTGACTCGTTCATAGTCGGAAACTAATGCATCGAACCCTTTGCCGATCAAAAGATTAGGAACCGTCCTCCTTTTACCGGATACCCTTGCCGAAGAAGGGCTGTAAATATTTGACTGCACAGGAGCTCGTCTGAAGGAACCTCTGTTGTGGGCTGGCCCAGCAGCGGTCATTCCGTTCGGTTTTTCATTTGTTCTTTTTGCGCAACTTTTCAAAAATGTACATGACATTTAAAAATGTCACATGTTCAAAAAATTCTTCATGACATTATTAAAAATGTAAAAAATGGTTTGTAAAAAGTTTTTATATCATTCAGAAAAACCTGATCAACTTTAAAAATGTTCAACCGTTATAAAAATATGCTTGTCACATTTAGAAAAAAGTTTATACCATGTAAAAGAATGCTATCAATATTAAAAGAAATAAATGTACCATTCACAAAAATGTTCATGCAATTAAAATTTTATCTACCACTTAACTAAATGTTTACACATTTTTAAAAATATTTTTGGAATTTATGGAAAATGTTCATAATGTAATAATAAAGGTTCAATGTGCATTTCAATAATTTTCAATGTGTATTTTGGAAAAATTCTCCACATTTGTTTGAAAAATGTTCAACGTGTATCTAAAACATATTCAACCATTATAGAGAAATGTTCAACATGTATTTGAAAAAGTCCACATGTATTTATAAAATGAAGAAAATGGATTTTTTTTAAGAAATAGAAAACAAATCGATGAAAACCGATACAGAAAACACATGGAAAACAAATGAAACATGTTCAACGTGTATCTAAAAGTTGTTCAACATGTATCTGAAAAATGTTCAACACGTATACTAAAAATGTTCAATACGTATGTAAAAAAATTCTGCATGTATATAAAAAATGTGGGAATATATATAAAAAAAATAAACATAAAAGAAAAATGAACAAAATGTTGAGAAAATAAACAAAAACTCACAGAAAAAATGAAGAAGAAAAACACGCAAAAAAAAACAGTTCATATAAGCTTCCCAAAATTTTGAAGCCTAGAGTGTAGAACAATTTTTCTACGGTATATTATATTTAATTGTAAAAAATACGTACAAAAAGTTGTGCACAAAATAGAATATAAAACTTCTAGCCAATACCAGCTCGTGGAAACATGTAGTCAATCACACATGGTTCTTAGGACTAAATCTTCTGTGCTTTGCTTGGCTTGGCTCTGTGTACAGCAGCAGCAAGCGTTTCTTTCATAAAATGGGACGTGTGTGGGGCAGCCTTCCTGGAGATCTTATCATTTCTAACAGACCAAATGCATCCAACAATTATAATGGCAAGTGCCATATCTTGGGGCAGGTCATTGTTCCTGAGGCATATTTCATCAAAGCTTGAGATTCCTCTCCTTCTATTAGGTAGAATCTGATTCCAACAATCTAGAGCAAAATTGCAAACCCAAAAAGGTGCATGAGTGTTTCTTCGGTTTTATCATGGCATATGGCACAGTTATAGTCCTCCAAGTACATGGATTTCTCCCTTCAAGAGATTTCTGGTGTTGATTCTGTCATGGAGTAGTAGCCAGAAAAAGAACTTATGACTCAATTGTGCAGCTGATTTCCATAGGAGCTTGGAGATCATGTGGCATGTACTAGGTGCCATTAGAGCTTTATACATCTTCATAACTGAGTAGTTATTGGAATTCCACGGATAGCCCCATTTATCTTTCTTTATCAAATGTCCTCTGCTCTGGAGTTGTGCCTGAAAGTGCTGAAATTGTATATGCTTGGGATGAGAGAGGGAGATGAAACATGTCCTCCATGTTGGGTAGTTCCAAGACATTCTGCAGAGTGATGTCATCATTGATGTAGAACAAAGAAAGTTGTGGATAAGTGATCTGCAACACTTGATCCTTCCATTTGTCCCTCGTGAATGCAACTGCGTTGCCCAAACCAGTAACACACAGAGTCTGTTCTTTATAAAGTGGCAGTAATTTGAGCACTGCTTTCCACAGGAAAGAACCAAATGGTATGTCATTAGGGAAATGATGTTCATAATAAGTTTCCCAGATGATCTTGACCCAAGGTGTGTCCTCTTTATTCATAAACTTATGAAGGTATTTCAGCAAAAGATCTTGGTTGCGAATTTTGGCATTAATCACTCCCAATCCACCATGAGATTTAGGCATGCACGCTTTATCCCAAGAAATCATAGCCATCCCTTTATCTCGAGAGCCATATTTTCTCCATAGATAGTGCTTGAGATAAGAGTTAATTTGATTTAGCACAAATTTAAGAATCGTGAGTGATGACATATAGAAGGTAGGCATGCTAGAGAAGACAAATTTAACAAAAGTGAGCTTATCACCAGTGGATAGGAGGGTGTTAAAGGAAACATGCCCTAGAGGCAATAATAAAGTTGTTATTATATATGTCTAATTCATGATAAAGGTTTATTATTCATGCTAGAATTGTATTGATCGGAAACTTAGATGCATGTGTGAATACATAAACAAATACCGTGTCCCTAGTAAGCCTCTACTAGACTAGCTCATTGATCAAAGATGGTTAAGGTTTCCTAACCATGGACATGTGTTGTCATTTGATAACGGGATCACATCATTAGGAGAATGATGTGATGGACAAGACCCATCAGTTAGCTTAGCATATTGATCATTCATTTTATTGCTATTGCTTTCTTCATGTCAAGTACATATTCCTTCGACTATGAGATTATGCAACTCCCGGATACCGGAGGAATACCTAGTGTGCTATCAAATGTCACAACATAACTGGATGATCATAAAGATGCTCTACAGGTATCTCAGAAGGTGTTTGTTGAGTTGGCATAGATCAAGATTAGGATTTGTCATTCTGAGTATCGGAGAGGTATCTCTGGGCCCTCTCGGTAATACACATCATAAGCTTGCAAGCAAATGACTAAGGAGTTAGTAATGAGGTGATGTATTACAGAACAAGTAAAGGGACTTGCCGGTAACGAGATTGAACTTGGTATAGAGATACCGATGGTTGAATCTCGAGCAAGTAACATACCGATGGACAAAGGGAATTACGTATGTTGTCATAACGGTTCGACCGATATAGATCCTCATAGAATATGTAGGAGCCAATATGGGCATACAGGTTCCGCTATTGGTTATTGACTGGAGAGGTGTCTCGGTCATGTCTACATAGTTCTCGAACCCGTAGGGTCTGCACGCTTAACGTTCGTTGATGATATAGTGTTATATGATTTGGTGACAAAATGTTGTTCGGAGTCCCGGATGAGATCAAGGACATGACCAGGAGTCTCAAAATGGTCTAGAGGTAAAGATTGATAAATAGGACGATAGTATTCAGACACCGGAAGTGTTTCGGAGAAAATTGGATAGTCATCGGAGTATCGGAGGGGGTACAGGTCACCCCCGGGAGGGTGTTGGGCCTATTGGGCCATAAGAGGGGAGCACACCAACCCACAAGGGGTTGGCGTGCGCCCCATGGCAGCTTCCCAGGTGGGGAAAGGAAAGGGGGAGGATTCGGCCTCCCCTTCCTTCTCTCTCCCCCCTTTTCCTTTCTTCTCCGGCAAATAAGGAAAGGGGGGCGCCACTTGGGGAGGACCCCAAGTAGGATTCAACCTACTTGGGGCGCCCTCCCGGCTGCTCCCTCCTCCCCCCACCTATATATATGTGGGAGGGGCCACCTAGCACAAGCACAACAGTCTCTTAGCCGTGTGCGGCGCCCCCCTCCACCTTTTACACCCCCGGTCATATTTTCGTAGTGCTTAGGTGAAGCCCTGCGGATATAACTTCACCATCACCGTCACCATGCTGTTGTGCAGTCAGAACTCATCTGCTACCTCGCCGTCTTGATGGATCAAGAAGGCGCGGACGTCACCGAGCTGAATGTGTGCTAAACGCGGAGGTGCCATACGTTCGGTACTCGATCGGTTGGATCGCGAAGAAAGTTCGACTACATCAACCGCGTTGTGAAACGCTTCCCCTTATGGTCTACGAGGGTACATATATACACTCTTCCCCCTCATTGCTATGCATCTCCATGGATAGATCTTGCGTGTGCATAGATTCTTTTTTGTTTTCCATGCAACATTTCCCAACAGTGGCATCCGAGCAAGGTTTATGCGTAGATGATATACATGAGTAGAACACAAAGAGTCGTGGGTGGTGATAGTCATACTTCTTACCACCAACGTCTTATTTTGATTCTGCGGTATTGTGGGATGAAGCGGCCCAGACCAACCTTACATGTCCATGTACATGTGACCGGTTCCACCAATAAACATGCAACTAGTTTTGCATAAAGGTGGCTGGCGGGTGTCTGTTTCTCCTACTTTAGTTGAATCAAATTTGACTGTGGTCGGTCCTTGAAGAAGGTTGAAACAGCAAACTTGATAAATCACCGTTGTGATTTTTGCCGTAGGTAAGGACGGTTCTTGCTAGAAGCCCATAAAAGCCACGTAAAACTTGCAACAACAAAGTAGAGGACGTCTAACTTGTTTTTGCAGGAAATGTTATGATGTGATATGTGAAGGAAATATGCCCTAGAGGCAATAATAAAGTTGTTATTTTATATTTCCTTATTCATGATAAAGGTTTATTATTCATGCTAGAATTATATTGATCAAAAACCTTAATACATGTGTAAATACATAAACAAACAACATGTCCCTAGTGAGCCTCTACTAGACTAGCTCGTTGATCAAAGATGGTTAAGGTTTCCCAACCATGGACATGAGTTATCATTTGATAACGGGATCACATCATTAGGAGAATGATGTGATGGACAATACCCATCCGTTAGCTTAGCATAATGATCGTTCATTTTTATTGCTATTGTTTTCTTCATGTCAAATACATATTCCTTCGACTATGAGATTGTGCAACTCCCAGATACCGGAGAAATGCCTTGTGTGCTATCAAATGTCACAACATAACTGGGTGATTATAAAGATTCTCTACAGGTATTTTTGTTGGTGTTTGTTGAGTTGGCATAGATAGATATTTGGATTTGTCACTCCAAGTATTGGAGAGGTATCTCTGGGCCCTCTCAATAATACACATCATAAGCTTGCAAGCAAACGACTAAGGAGTTAGTCATGGGGTGATGTATTACGGAACGAGTAAAGAGACTTGCCAGTATCAAGATTGAACTAGGTATGAAGATATCGACGATAGAATCTTGGGCAAGTAACATACCGATGGATAAAGGGAATTACGTATGTTGTCATAACAGTTCGACCGATAAAGATCTTCGTAGAATATGTAGGAGCCAATATGAGTATCCATGTTCCACTATTGGTTATTGACCGGAGAGGTGTCTCGGTCATGTCTACATAGTTTTCGAACCCGTAGGGTCCGCACGCTTAACGTTCGATGACTATATTGTATTATATGAATTATGTGATTTGGTGACCGAATATTGTTTGGAGTGCCGGATGAGATCACAGACATGATGAGGAGTCTCCAAAATGGTCGAGAGGTAAATATTGATATATAGGATGATAGTATTCGAACATCGGAAGTGTTCCGGAGAAAACCGGATAGTCATCGGAGTACCGGAGGGGGTACCGGTCATCCCTGGGAGGGTATTGGGCCTATTGGGCCATAAGAGGGGAGCACACTAGACCACAAGAGGATGGCGCGCCTGAAGGAAATATTCCCTAGAGGAAATAATAAAGTTATTATTTATTTCCTTAATTCATGATAAATGTTTATTCTTCATGCTAGAATTGTATTAACCGGAAACTTAGTACATGTGTGAATACATAGACAAAACTTATAGTCCCTAGTATGCCTCTACTTGACTAACTCGTTAATCAAAGATGGTTATGTTTCCTAACCATAGACATGTGTTGTCATTTGATGAACAAGATCACATCATTAGGAGAATGATGTGATGGACATGACCCATCTGTTAGCTTGGCATTATGATTGTGTCAGTTTCATTGCTACTGCTTTCTTCATGACTTATACAAGTTCCTCATACTATGAGATTATGCAACTCCCGAATACCAGAGGAACACTTTGTGTGCTACTAAACGTCACAACATAAAAGGGTGATTATAAAGGTGCTCTACAGGTGTCTCCGAAGGTGTTTGTTGGGTTGACATATATCGAGATTAGGATTTGTCACTCCGAGTTTCGGAGAGGTGTCTCTGGGCCCTCTCGGTAATACTCATCACTATAAGCCTTGCAAGCAAGGTTGTTAGAATCGCGATTTTGAATCGGATCGGAGCTTTGATGGTAGGATCGCAAATCGTAGAATCTTCACTATCAGGATCGTAAAGTCGTAGATTCTAAGAACTAAAATCGTAGAATCATAGGGGTTTGTTTGGATCGTAAAGTCGTAGAATCGTATAATAGAATCGCGATTTTGACAACCTTGCTTGCAAGCATTGTAACTAATGAGTTAGTTGCGGGATGAAGTATTAAGGAATGAGTAAAGAGACTTGCTGCTAACGAGATTGAGCTAGGTATAATAATACCGACGATCGAATCTCGGGCAAGTAACATACCCATGACAAAGGGAACAACGTATGTTGTTATGCGGTTTGACTGATAAAGATCTTCATAGAATATGTAGGAACCAATATGAGCATCCAGGTTGTGCTATTGGTTATTGACCGGAGACGTGTCTAGGTCATGTCTACATAGTTCTCGAACCCGTAGGGTCCGCACGCTCAACATTCAATGACGATTGGTATTATGATTTTATGTGATATGATGTACCGAAGATTGTTTGGAGTACCAGATGTGATCACAGACATGACGAGGAGTCTCTAAATGGTTGATACATAAAGATTGATATATTGGACGACTATATTCGGACACCGGAAGTGTTCCGGAGAAGTTTCGGATAAAACAAGAGTGTCGGAAAGGTTATCGGAACCACCGGAGAAGTAATGGGCCTTATTGGGCCTAGGGGAGAGAGGGAGGGGCTGCCAAGGGCTGGACGCATGCCCCCCCATGGACCTAGTCCGAATTGGACTAGGGGGAGGGGCGGCGCCCCCTCCTTCCTTCTCTTCCCCCTCCTTCCTTCTTCTCCTAGTAGGACTAGGAAAGGGGGAGTCCTACTACTACTAGGAGGAGGATTCCTCCCCCCTTGGTGCACCTATGAGGGTCGGCCGGCCTCCCCTCTCCTCCTTTATATATGGGGGAGGGGTAGCACCCCAAAGACACAAGTTGACAATTGGTTTAGCCATGTGCGGTGCCCCCCTCCACAGTTACACACCTCGGTCATATCGTCGTGGTGCTTAGGCAAAGCCCTGCGCTAGTAACTTCATCATCACCGTCACCATGCTGTCATGCTGGAGAAACTCTCCCTCGACCTTAGCTAGATCTAGAGTTCGTGGGACGTCACCGAGCTGAACGTGTGCAGATCGCGAGGTGTCGTACATTTGGTACTTGATTGGTTGGATCGTGAAGAAGTTCAACTACATCAACCGCTTTATTGAAACGCTTCAGCTTTCAGTCTACGAGGGTACATAGACAACACTCTCGCCTCTCGTTGCTATGCATCACCTAGTGATAGATCTTGCGTGATCGTAGGAATTTTTTGAAATTACTGTGTTCCCTAACAGTGGCATCCGAGCCAGGTCTATGCGTAGATGTTATATGCACGAGTAGAACACAAAGAGTTGTGGGCGATAATAGTCATAGTGCTTACCAAAATGTCATACTTTGATTCGGCGGTATTGTTGGATGAAGCGGCTTAGACCGACATTACGCGTACGCTTACGCGAGACTGGTTCTACTAACGTGCTTCGCACATAGGTGGCTGGTGAGTGTCTGTTTCTCCAACTTTAGTTGAATCGAGTGTGGCTACGCCCGGTCCTTATTGAAGGTTAAAACGGTACACTTGACGAAAAATCATTGTGGTTTTGATGCGTAGGTAAGAACGGTTCTTGCTAGAAGCCCGTAGCAGCCACGTAAAACTTGCAACAATAAAGTAGAGGACGTCTAACTTGTTTTTGCAGGGCTTGGTATGATGTGATATGGTCAAGGCATGCTATGATATAAATTGTTGTATGAGATGATCATGTTTTGTAACAAAGTTATCAGCAACTGGCAGGAGCCATATGGTTGTCGCTTTATTGTATGCAATGCAGTCGCCATGTAATTGTTTTACTTTATCACTAAGCGGTAGCGATAGTCGTAGTAACAATAGTTGGCGAGATGACAACGATGCTACAATGGAGATCAAGGTGTCGCGCCGGTGACGATGGAGATCATGACAATGCTTCGGTGATGGAGATCATGAGCAGAAGATGATGATGGCCATATCATGTCACATATTTTGATTGCATGTGATGTTTATCTTTTATGCATCTTATTTTGCTTAGTATGGCAGTAGCATTATAAGATGATCCCTTACTAAATTTCAAGGTATAAGTGTTCTCCCTGAGTATGCACCATTGCTACAGTTCTTCGTGCCGAGACACCACGTGATGATCGGGTCTGATAAGCTCTACGTTCACATACAATGGGTGCAAGCCAGTTTTGCACACGCGGGATACTCGGGTTAAACTTGACGAGCCTAGCATATGCAGATATGGCCTCGAAACACTGAGACCGAAAGGTCGAGCGTGAATCATATAGTAGATATGATCAACATAGTGATGTTCACCATTGAAAACTACTCCATCTCACGTGATGATCGGACATGGTTTAGTTGATTTGGATCGCGTGATCATTTAGATTACTAGAGGGATGCCTATCTAAGTGGGAGTTCTTAAGTAATATGATTAATTGAACTTTAATTTATCATGAACTTAGTCCTGATAGTATTTTGCAAATTATGTTGTAGATCAATAGCTCGCGTTATAACTTCCATATGTTTTTTATATGTTCCTAGAGAAAACTAAGTTGAACGATGATAGTAGCAATGATGCGGACTAGGTCCGTGATCTGAGGTGTATCCTCATTGCTGCACAGAAGAATTATGTCCTTGATGCACCGCTAGGTGACAGACCTATTGCAGGAGCAGATGCAGACGTTATGAATGTTTGGCTAGCTCAATATGATGACTACTTGATAGTTTTGTGCACCATGCTTTACGGCTTAGAACAGGGACTTCAAAAACGTTTTTGAAATGTCACGGAGCATCTGAGATGTTCCAAGAGCTGATATTGGTATTTCAGACTCATGCCCATGTCAAGAGGTATGAGACCTCTGACAAGTACTTTGCCTAAAAGATTGAGGAGAATTGCTCAACTAGTGAGCATGTGCTCAAAATGTCTGGATACTACAATCGCTTGAATCAAGTGGGAGTTAATCTTCCAAATAAGATAGTGATTGACAAAGTTCTCTAGTCACCATCACCAACTTACTGGAACTTCGTGATGAACTATAGTATGCAAGGGATGGCGAAAATGATTCCAGAGCTCTTCGTGATGTTGAAATCGACGAAGGTAGGAACAAGAAAAAGCATCAAGTGTTGATGATTGACAAGACCACTAGTTCCAAGAAAAGGGCAAAGGAAAAGAAAGGGAACTTCAAAAAGAATGGCAAGCAAGTTGTCACTCTCGTAAAGAAGCCCAAAGCTAGACATAAGCCTAAAACTGAGTGCTTCTACTACAAAGGAAATGGTCACTGGAAGCATAACAACCCCAAATATTTGGTGAAAAAGAGGGATGGCAAAGTGAACAAAGGTATATTTGATATATAGGTTATTGATGTGTACCTTGCTAGTGTTCATAGTAGCCCCTGGGTATTAGATACTTGCTCGGTTGCTAAGATTAGTAACTCGAAACAGGAGTTACGGAATAAATAAAGATTAGTTAAGGATGAAGTGACGATGTATGTTGGAAGTGGTTCCAAGATTGATATGATCAGCATCATACACTCCCTATACTTTCAGGATTAGTGTTGAACCTAAATAAATGTTATTTGGTGTTTGCTTTGAGCATGAATATGATTAGATCATGTTTATTGCAATACGACTATTCATTTAAGATAGAGAATAATTGTTATTCTGTTTAAATGAATAAAACCTTCTATGGTCATACACCCAGTGTTGATGGTTTACTGAATCTCGATCGTGGTAATACACACATTCATAATATTGATGCCAAAAGATGCAAAGTTGATAATGATAGTGCAACTTATTTGTGGCACTGTCGTTTGGGTCATATCGGTGTAAAGCGCATGAAGAAACTCCATAAAGATGGACTTTTGGAATCACTTGATTATGAATCATTTGATACTTGTGAACCGTGCCTTATGGGCAAGATGACTAAAACTCCATTCTCCGGAACAATGGAACGAGATAGTGACTTATTGGAAATAATACATACTGATGTATGTGGTCCAATGAGTGTTGATGCTCGTGGCAGGTACCGTTATTTTCTGACCTTCACAGATGATTTGAGCAAGATATGGGTATATCTTATTAATGAAACACAAGTCTGAAACATTTGAAAAGTTCAAAGAATTTCAGAGTGAAGTGGAGAATCATCGTAACAAGAAAATAAAGTTTCTACAATCTGATCATGGAGGAGAATATTTGAGTTACGAGTTTGGCCTTCATTTAAAACAATGTGGAATAGTCTCACAGCTCATGCCACCTAGAACACCACAACGTAATGGTCTGTCCGAATGTTGTAAACCACACTTTATTGGATATGGTGCGATCTATGATGTCTCTTACCACTATCGTTTTGAGGTTATGCATTAGAGACAGTTGCATTCACTTTAAACAGGGCACCATCAAAATCCGTTGAGACGACGCCTTATGAACTATGGTTTGGCAAGAAACCAAAGTTGTCATTTCTTAAAGTTTGGGGCTGCGATGCTTATGTGAAAAAGCTTCAACCTGATAAGCTTGAACCCAAATTGGAGAAACGTGTCTTCATAGGATACCCACAGGAAACTGTTGGGTACACCTTCTATCATAGATCTGAAGGCAAGATATTCGTTGCTAAGAATGGATCCTTTCTAGAGAAGGAGTTTCTCTCGAAAGAAGTGAGTGGGAGGAAAGTAGAACTTGATGAGGTAATTGTACCTTCTCCCGAATTGGAAATTAGTTCATTACAGAAACCAGTTCAAGTGATTCCTACGCCAATTAGTGAGGAAGCTAATGATGATGATCATGAAACTTCAGATCAAGTTACTACCGAACACCCTAGGTCTTCCGGAGTACGATCCGCATCAGAGTGGTACGGTAATCCTATTTTGGAAGTCATGTTACTAGACCATGATGAACTTACAGATTATGCGGAAGCGATGATGAGCCTAGATTCCGCGAAATGGCTTGAGGCCATGAAATCTCAGATGGGATCCATGTATGAGAACAAAGTATGGACTTTGGTGGACTTGCCCGGTGATCCGCAAGCCATATTAAATAAATGGATCTTCAAGAGGAAGACAAACACTGATAGTAGTGTTACTATCTACAAAGCTCGACTTGTCGTAAAAAGGTTTTTGACAAGTTCAAGGTGTTGACTACAATGAGATTTTCTCAACTGTAACGATGCTTAAATCCGTCAGAATCATGTTAGCAGTTGCCATATTTTATGAAATCTGGCAAATGGATGTCAAAACTGCATTCCTTAAATGGGTATTCTTAAAGAAGAGTTGTATATGATGCAATCAGAAGGTTTTGTCAATCCTAAATGTACTAACAAGGTGTGCAAGCTCCAATGATCCATCTATGGCTGGTGCAAGCATCTCGAAGTTGGAATATACGCTTTGATGAGTTGATCAAAGCATATAGTTTTATACAGACTTGCGGTGAAGCCTGTATTTACAAGAAAGTGAGTGGGAGCTCTGTAGCATTTCTAATATTATATGTGGATGCCATATTGTTGATTGGAAATAATATAGAATTTTTGGATAGCATAAAGGGATACTTAAATAAGAGTTTTTCAATGAAAGACCTCGGTGAAGCTGCTTACATATTGGGCATCAAGATCTATAGAGATAGATCAAGACGCTTAATTGGACTTTCACAAAGCACATACCTTGGTAAAGTTTTGAAGAAGTTCAAAATGGATCAGTCAAAGAAAGGGTTCTTGCCTATATTACAAGGTGTAAAGTTGAGTAAGACTCAAAGCCCGACCACGACAGAAAATAGAAAAAGAATGAAAGTCATTCCCTATGCCACAGTCATAGGTTCTATAAAGTATGTTGTGTTGTGTACTAGACCTATTGTGTACCCTGCCCTGAGTTTGGCAAGGGAGTACAATTTTGATCTAGGAGTAGATCACTGGACAACGGTCAAGATTATCCTTAGTGAGGACTAAGGAAATATTTCTTGATTATGGAGGTGATAAAAGAGCTCGTCGTAAAGAGTTACATCGATGCAAGCTTTTGCACCGATCCAGATGACTCTAAGTCTCAATTTGGATACATATTGAAAGTGGGAGCAATTAGCTAGAGTAGCTCCGTGCAGAGCATTGTAGACATAGAATATTTGCAAAATAGAGACGACTCCGAATGTGACAGACCTGTTGACTAAACTTCTCTCACGAGAAAAACATGATCACACCTTAGTACTCTTTGGGTGTTAATCACATAGTGATGTGAACTAGATTATTGACTCTAGTAAACCCTTTGGGTGTTGTCACATGACGATGTGAACTATGGGTGTTAATCACATACATATGTGAATATTGGTGTTAAATCACATGGTGATGTGAACTAGATTATTGACTCTAGTGCAAGTGGGAGACTAAAGGAAATATGCCCTAGAGGCAATAATAAAGTTATTATTTATTTCCTTAATTCATGATAAATGTTTATTATTCATGCTAGAATTGTATTAACCGGAAACTTAGTACATGTGTGAATACATATAGACAAAACTTATAGTCCCTAGTATGTCTCTACTTGACTAGCTCGTTAATCAAAGATGGTTATGTTTCCTAACCATAGACATGTGTTGTCATTTGATGAACGGGATCACATCATTAGGAGAATGACGTGATGGACATGATCCATCCGTTAGCTTAGCATTATGAGCATGTCAGTTTCATTGCTACTGCTTTCTTCATGACTTATACAAGTTCATCATACTATGAGATTATGCAACTCCCGAATACCGGAGGAACACTTGTGTGCTACCAAACGTCACAACATAAAAGTGTGATTATAAAGGTGCTCTACAGGTGTCTCTGAAGGTGTTTGTTGGGTTGACATATATCGAGATTAGGATTTGTCACTCCGTGTTTCGGAGAGGTATCTCTGGGCCCTCTTGGTAATACTCATCACTATAAGCCTTGCAAGAATTGTAACTAATGAGTTAGTTGCGGGATGAAGTATTACGGAATGAGTAAATAGACTTGCCGGTAACGAGATTGAACTAGGTATAATGATACCGACGATTGAATCTCGGGTAAGTAACATACCGATGACAAAGGGAACAACGTATGTTGTTATGCGGTTTAACCGATAAAGATCTTTGTAGGATATGTAGGAAGCAATATGAGCATTTAGGTTCCACTATTGGTTATTGACCGGAGACGTGTCTCAGTCATGTCTACATAGTTCTCGAACCCGTAGGGTCCGCACGCTTAACGTTTGATGATGATTGGTATTATGAGTTTATGTGATATAATGTACCGAAGATTGTTTGGAGTCCCGGATGTGATCACGGACATGACAAGGAGTCTCGAAATGGTCGAGACATAAAGATTGATATATTGGACGACTATATTCGGACACCTGAAGTGTTCCGGAGAAGTTTCGGATAAAACTAGAGTGCCGGAAAGGTTATCGGAACCACCGGAGAAGTAATGGGCCTTATTGGGCCTAGGGGAGAGAGAGAGGGGCTGCCAAGGGCTGGCCGCACGCCCCATCATGGGCCTAGTTTGAATTGGACTAGGGGGAGGGGCGGCGCCCCTCCTTCCTTCTCTTCCCCCCTCCTTCCTTCTTCTCCTAGTAGGATTAGGAAAGGGGGGAGTCCTACTCCTACTAGGAGGAGGATTCCTCCCCCTTGGCGCGCCTATGAGGGCAGGCCGGCCTCCCCTCTCCTCCTTTATATACGGGGGAGGGGGGCACCCCAAAGACACAAGTTGATAATTGTTTTAGCCGTGTGTGGTGCCCCCCTTCATAGTTACACACCTCGGTCATATCGTCGTAGTGCTTAGGCGAAGCCCTGCACCGATAACTTCATCATCGCCGTCACCACGTCGTCGTGCTGGCGAAACTCTTCCTCAACCTCAGCTAGATCTAGAGTTCGTGGGACGTCACCGAGCTGAGCATGTGTAGATCGCGGAGGTGTCATATGTTTGGTACTTGATCAGTTGGATCGTGAAGAAGTTCGACTACATCAACTGCGTTATTGAAATGCTTCCGCTTTTGACCTACGAGGGTATGTAGGCAACACTCTCCCCTCTCCTTGCTATACATCACCTAGTGATAGATCTTGCGTGATCGTAAGATTTTTTTTGAAATTACTGCGTTCCCTAACAACGCCCCCCATGGCAGCCGCCCAAGTGGGGAAAGGAAAGGGGGGGAGGATTTGGCCTCCCCTTCCTTCTCTCTTCCCCCCTTTCCTTTCTTCTCTGGCAAATAAGGAAGGGGGGCACCACTTGGGGAGGATCCCAAGTAGGATTCAGCCTACTTGGGGCGCCCTCCTGGCTGCTCCCTCCTCCCCACCTGTATATATGTGGGAGGGGGGCGCCTAGCACAAGCACAAATTTTTCTTAGCCGTGTGCAGCGCGCCCCTCCACCGTTTACACCCCCGGTCATATTTTCATAGTGCTTAGGTGAAGCCCTGCGGAGATCACTTCACCATCACCGTCACCATGCTGTCGTGCTATCGGAACTCATTCACTACCTCGCCGTCTTGCTGGATCAAGAAGTTGTGGACGTCACCGAGCTGAACGTGTGCTGAACGCGGAGGTGTCGTACGTTTGATACTTGATCGGTTGGATTGCGAAGAAAGTTTGACTACATCAACCGCATTGTGAAACACTTCCGCTTACGGTCTACGAGGGTACGTAGATACACTCTCCCCCCTCGTTGATATGCATCTCCATGGATAGATCTTGCGTGTGCGTAGAATTTTTTGTTTTCCATGCAACGTTTCCTAACAGGTGTTGCAACCAGACAACCTAGAAGAGATTCCTTTGAGCATAGGGGAGAAATCCTCAACTTTGGGATTCAAATGGCACAATGGTAGACCCAGATATGAGATGGGCAACTTGCCAATGTGACAACCAAGCATGGTAGACAAATCTTGCATCAATGGAGTATTGATGGATATTAGGGTGGGCTTGGAGTAGTTTACTTTAAGTCCAGTGTATGCATCATAATGAAGTAGAGGTTCTTGACATGCTCTAATTGGATAGGGGAAGCAGGTCTACTTCAATCTGCATATTGAATGACAGGAAATGCAGGACATGACTGGTGCTACAGAGGTGCTTCAATAATATGATTTGTCATTGCTTCATTCAACATGGATTGAAGTAGATCAGAAGCCAGTACAAAAATAAGTGGTGACAAAGGGTCACCCTGTCTCACCCCTTGTTTGCAAAGAAACTGCTTCCCTGGCACTCCATCGAGGAGGACTGCTGAAAAACTAGTGCTATAAATCTGTTTGATCCAACTAATCCATCTGTTACCAAAACCTCTAGCAGGTAATATATCAAGGATTGTATTATGATTAAGAAGATTAAAGGCCTTCTCAAAATCCAATTTTATGAGTACAATTTCTTTTTTGGATTGGTAACACTCGTGGATGTACTCATATGACCATGCCAAACAATCTTGGATACACCTGTTGTTCAGGAAGCCATACTGATTTTCATGAACAAGTTTTAAGATCAGCTTCTATAAATCCATTAGCTAGCAACTTGGTGATAATCTTCAAGCTACAATTGAGAAGGGATATTGCTCTAAAATCTCTTGGGGCCACAACAACCTCTTTCTTTGGGATTAGAGTGATGAAGGAGTAGTTTATACTCTGAATATTAGCTCTACCCTCAAAGAAGTCAAAAATCAACTTATAGAAATCAGGTGCAATAATATCCCAACAATGTTGTAAGAAAGCTGCATTGAAACCATCAGGCCCTAGTTATTTATCGGATGACAGGTTCTTGACAACATCATCAATTTATGGGAGTGAAAATGGGGTTCCCATTCCTGCAAATGTTCTGAATGTGGCAAAAGGTGGTGGAGTTGCAAATGGTTTTCAGATTTTGTGGTTTGTCCCAGTCTATTTTTAAAAGCTCTGTAGAGGATAGCAGCCTTGGCATGGTGATCTTGTACTTCAACTCCCGTCTCATCTTGGAGGACAGCAATAAAAATGTTTTTGTGTTTGATAGTTGCTTTTGCCTGAAATAATTTAGTGTTCGCTTCTCCAAACTTGGTATTCCTTATGGTACGCACATTGTGGACCAGCCCATTAGCGGAAGCGTTAGAGGCGAGACGAGCTTAGGTCTCACGGTTAGCGAGGCATAGCTCTCGTGGCATATAAAGACCCCACGTTTTCTCCATGCCTGGACGATTCGTTGGCCATTGCACATGGGCTGAGGCCGCTGATAACCAGGCTAGCTCAGCCATGGGAGTGCCATGTTATCGCCTATGTCTATAGGTGGGAGACGATTGAAGGAGACGAACTAGGCCTCCATGACCCTTAGTTGTTGCATCTATTTGTGCTCTATGGCGGATTCTTTAACCTTTTCATGATCTGTTGACATGAACTTATCTATAGTAGGTACATGCAAGGAACATGACAAAAGAACAATGCTCCTTTGAACAAGGCTAATATGTTGTCTTTACGTACCAGCTCCAGACAACACACACACTGTAAAAAAGAGTGAATCTAATATGTATCCTTTGCAGATTTTGACAACACGTGGTGAAAGAAGACATGGTAGCACTCAGAGTGTGCGAATTACAAATGAAGGTGTCATGGTGGATTAACAAAATAAGATGTTGAAAGGGTGAGGCATCATGCACAATAAAAAATACAAAGGACTAGCCGTTGCCTCGTTGATATTTTTAGGATTATCCAAATTTTTCTTACTATCATTGAAATGCAGTGATCAACAATGTGCATAGTCGAAACATGGTTTCCAACAATGCAGAAGGTTCACTGCAAAAGAGAACCATACGTCTTTAAAGTAAGTCTTATATATATATATATATATATATATATATATATATATATATATATATATATATATATATATATATATATATATATATATATATATATATGTATGTATGTATGTATGGGGTCGCGCTATTCGTCACCCTGGGTGAGAAATAGTTATTCTTCACCCCCTCTATTTTACCATCAATGCACCGTAAATTTACGTTCCGTAAGTTTTTTTTTATTTCCGACGTAAAAAGGGACCGTAAGAAAATATATAATCGCCGTAAAAAATATTTTATGTTATGTAAAATTACAAACGTAAAAACATAATCTAAAATACACATAAACTGTAAATTTTCTTGTCTTATCACCTATATTTTTATTTTTTTATGTCAAATTTTACGTAGTGAATCAATAGGAATATAATTATTTGAATTCGAAATGTAATTTAATTATGAAATGATCGTAAGATTACCTCGGGTGAATAATAACTTATTCTGCACCCTAGATGATGAATAGTAACACTATGTATGTATGTATGTATATATATATATAAATTAATACTCTCCGTTTTTAAATATAAGTTCTTTTAAATATTTCAATGCAGGCCCTCCGTTTTAAAATAGATGACTAAACTTTGTACTAATTTTAGTACAAAGTTTTTCTTTTGCGGAAAACTTTAGTACTCCCTCGGTCCGGAAATACTTGTCCAAGGTATAGATGTATCTAGATGTATTTTAGTTCTAGATACATCCATTTTTATTCATTTCTACGACAAGTATTTCCGGACAGAGGGAGTACAAAGTTGAGTCATCTATCTTGAAACAGAGGGAGTACATATGAATGTATATAAACACATTTTAGAGTATAGATTCACACATTATACTCCGTATGTAGTTCATATTAAAATCTTTTATATTTAGGAACGGAGGGAGTAAAAAGTAAAGAGTAGAGATCAACACTGGTTTTTTTAGGCAGGATTAAACACTGGATAAAGATCCTAAGTTCGCGTAAAAAAGACAAATACAGGGGTCGCCGGTGGGTCGCCGGGACGATTCTCTCTGCAAACCGAAACAAGCGAGCGAGATTCCAGGCCCACGTATCCAGGGACTGACCCAAGGCACGAAGCAAAACAAACAAACTCTACCCTTTACTCCCCTTCATCTCTCTTTCTCTCTCTTCTCCACCCCGACCTTCTCGACCCTTCCATCCCCTCTCCCACCCCACCAATCTACCGTCGCCGGACCGGGCGCGGGCCGGGGCGCGCGATGCTGCCGCAGCAGAGCCAGGCCGCGGCGATGATGCAGCAGGCGGCCGCGATGCAGTCCATGTACGCGATGCCGCCGCCGCCTCACCACCACCACCTCCTCGGCGCCGCGCCGCCGCAGCAGGTCCGTACGTTACCACTCACCTACTCACCCACCCACCGCGCCCGCCCGCACGGCAGCGCCCCGCGAAAGTTTGGTCCGCCAGAAGGCTGATTGTGGGTGAGCTTAGTTTTCGAACATCGGGGAGGGCTGTAGGCGTGTTTGGGTTTGTCACTTTGTCCCCTGTTTTCGCTTTCTCTTAAGTGGTTTCGGAGGCGCTTCTAGCCCGCGGCGGTGTATGGTAAATTGAGCGGTTGTTTATCGAGCCAGAGGATTCGTGGAATTCTGCTGTCCTGTGTGTCTCCAGTGTCCGGGTGGACTGGATTCTGTCGGCGCCCAAGTAGAAACTGAGGACAGCAGTATTTCTGACTGACTGTGAATGATCAAGCTCACTCTGTTTGTTTCGGGTAAAAGGAGCAGGGCAAGTGACCTTAAGGCGCTTAGTGTTCAAATCGTGGCGATTTTAGATTTTGATGTTCAGCTAAGTGAGGGAACAGTCTCCAGGTTATATGGACATTTTTATATATTATGTTGTAGTGAACGATTAGCGAGTAATTGGTAAGTGTCCGGTGCTAGGAGTTCTCATTTGTTTTACTTTGTAAAACTAATAGGATGATTTCAGCTTGTTTGGTTAAATTTCTCAACGGGATTGAGGACTTATTGGTCTGGAGTGCTAGTATTCAAACTTTGATGTTTAGTTAGTGGTTTGCTTTTGATGCTTATTCGGTGGAAGACTGCTAATGCTTCAAATTATAGTGTTCTGGACATTTTGGTTGATTGATTAAATTTTATTCAGCCAAATCTAGCTGGGAATCGTGTTAACCTTGCCGTTCTGTTATATAATTTTTTACCCAGATGATTTGACATTGTGGGTTAGTTTTAAAGTCTCTTTCACTCAAATCATGAGTTTTTGCACTTGCCTTGTCATGCACCTGATGTAAAATGCTTACATTGTTATTACATGACAATTTCCAATATTTTGCATTTGCACATACATTTTTTCCTGACCGATTAGGTTTTGATCGCAAAGCATGTAGATTCTTTTATTCTTGATGTTGCACTTAACATATTGGAACGTCCTGGTGATATCTTATAGGGTGTGCTGTGCTGTATAGCTTGCACACATTTTACTTCTTCTCCTTAGGTTCTTGCTTATCAATAGATATTTCTTTTCTTTCTTTCATTATTTTTACATTTTTATTTTTGCAGATAGAGCCAATTCTCACTGGAAATCTGCCACCTGGTTTTGATACAAGTACATGCCGCAGTGTGTGAGTCCCATTAGTGATTTTTTCTTTATTTATTTTTGCATGCTTTGAATTGCATGTCACATTTTGAATTTTTACTTCCTTTTGCTTGCACACTTGTAGATTTATAATACTCCCTCTGATCCAAAATAATTGTCGCAGTTTTGAACTAATGTTGAACTAACTTTAGTTCAAAACTGCGACTCTTATTTTGGATCGGAGGGAGTACCTAGTTTCACTCTGATGCTCTTGCATGGATATCGTCTATTTTTGTCTGGCAAATACTTAATTACAAGCAATTTTCACACTGTTTTCTGATTTGCCAAGTTTCTATAAATTTTAGATATGTCGGCAATATTCATGTTCAAGTGACTGAGGCACTTCTCCGAGAGGTTTTTCAGAGTGCTGGTTCAGTTGACGGATGCAAGCTTATAAGAAAAGAGAAGGTAGTTCTCTTTTTCTGTTTTCCTTTTTTTGGGTGCAGTTATGTTTGCTTTAGAAGGTGAATACGAATATATGATTCAAGTTTAGAGGATGGCAAAATTGACCTTTAACTATATCTTTTGTGCAGTCCTCATATGGTTTTGTTGACTACTATGAACGCGGATCAGCTGCCCTAGCAATTTTGACACTTAACGGGAAGCAAATGTAAGAAAAAAGAATAGCCAGGAGCAGCTACTTGTTCTATTCTTCTGCAACTTAGTTTTGTCACTTGCTTCCAATACTATATCTTACTGAAGAACATTATTGCAGTTTTGGGCAGCCTATCAGAGTTAATTGGGCATATGCTAGCGGTCAGAGGGAGGATACAACAGGTTAGTACTACCGTTTCTTGTGAATCAGTATTCCAGCATCTTGTGCAGTAGCTTTTGACCAATTATCTTAATCCTTATTCATTTTACAGACCATTTCCATATTTTTGTTGGTGATCTTAGCCCTGAGGTCACGGATTCTGCATTATTTGCATTCTTCTCAGCATATTCCCCTAACTGCTCGTAAGCATTCGTGCTTCCTTGTATTCATTAGTTTCTTTTGCTATTGGGCTTAGTTAGCCTTTTGAGAATTTGTGCTTTCCTAAACTATAATCTTGTAATGGTGCTGTTATACCTAATATGTTATACCTAATATTCGTTGATTGGCAGTGGTGCTTGTGTTGCCTAGTGTTGAATCGTTTTAAAATGGTGTAATTTGTGTTATCTAGTGATGCTCGAGTAATGTGGGACCAAAAGACCGGAAGATCAAGAGGTTATGGCTTTGTTTCCTTCAGGAATCAACAGGTGTGCTGATTCTCAGTCCCAACCATCTGAATCTGTGCTTTATCCGTTCCTGGTTTTTGCTGAAATTAATTTATTTGATCTGCAGGATGCGCAGAGTGCCATAAATGACTTAAATGGTATGCCCTCAAAACTTTTCTTGTTCAGACCTGTTTTGTGTGTGGTGAGGATTTTGATTTGCTTTGCCTGTAGGCCTATGCATTTGATATTTTCCACGATTGAAACAGTTACACAAATGACATTGTGAGTGCCAGCTTCTTAGTTTTAAAATGCCGGTGATGACAAAATTAAAAAAATAACCTTTCTAGGTCAGTGGCTTGGAAATCGGCAGATTCGTTGCAACTGGGCAACAAAAGGTGCCAACAGTGGCGAGGACCAGCTAACATCAGATTCGAAAAGTATAGCTGATGTAAATAACAATTTCACAGGTATAATTCTATGGACCTGTTGTATTTTATACCATTTGGATTATTACCTCCTTAAATTTGCTAAGATGTGTTTCAAAAGATGGGTTATGTAGAATATTAGTTCTTTGATATGTGCTATTATCATTGTCAAATAATCTTTTAATTGACAATACTTTTCATAAAGGTTTATTGGTTCGTGTTGATGCTGAAGTTTGATTAGTAAAGCATACCCACTTAAAGCAGCACCCACTTAAAGCAGCACTTTTCTAAATTTAGCAGTAATTAGCTGGTTTGGCCAGAATATTTCAATGGGTATGTGATTCTAGGCTGTTTGATTGTATTTATTTGGTTTCTGTGATATCTGTTTCTGTTGCGACGCTTTATGTTTACATGATGTTCTTGGGCTTTGACTCCTAGGAACTTAAGTATTGCAATTCTTCATATGTCATATAAAGTCTTTCCATCATCCATATGCTGAGATGTGCTGTCTACTATTTGTCTTGTCCAGAAAATGCAAAGCAGAAATCAAACGAAGATGCTCCCGAGAATAATCCACTGTACAGAACTGTTTATGTTGGGAACCTTGCTCACGAGGTATTCTCTTCAAGCATGCTTCTATGGATGCATCTCTTATGCTTTGCCATTCACTTGCATGGCTCATATAGACTATAAGCTCTGTTGTTACACGAATCACTTTGCATGTGGATGAATTATCCCACCTGTCCCATTTGCTGCGTTAATGATTTCGTGATGTTCTTAATACCAGGTTACTCAAGACGTGCTTCACCGTTTCTTCCATGCACTTGGTGCTGGAGCCATCGAGGAGGTGCGTGTCCAGCATGGCAAAGGCTTTGGTTTTGTCAAGTACAGCAATCATGCCGAAACTGCCCTTGCAATTCAGACGGGTAATGGTCGTATTTTGGGTGGTAAACCAGTCAAGGTTAGCAGCACCTTTCCTGCTCAAGTATTTTGCCAATGTGTCATCTTAACCGCCTTTTCTTTTCTCCACTCCGCTGGTATTTTTTTGACTGATGTCCTGATTGGAGCTTCATGTCGGTCTTTTCTCTTGTTTTGCAGTGTTCCTGGGGCAACAAGCCTACACCCCCTGGTACCACCTCTGCGCCACTGCCCCCTCCTGCTGCTCCTAGCCACCCCGCTGCCGCCGATCTCGTAGCGTATCAACGTGCTATTGCGATGAGCAAGATGGCTTCAACCCAGGCATTGATGCAGGCTCAGCATCTCAGGCACGCAGCCATGGGGATGGGTGTAGGTGCGAGTCAGGCGATGTACGATGGTACTTTCCAGAACGTCGGTGCCTCGCAGCAGCAACAGCAGCAGCAGCAGCAGCTCATGTACTATTAATTCCAGCCTTGGAGGGAGCTCATCTTTGTAATTTGACCCGGATTTTATTTTTTCTTTTCTATCTTCGTCGTGTCTATATGCAGTGTGACACTATATGTCGGTGTTGCCGTCTGGCTGTGTTGGTAGTGCACCGAATCTGTGTCTGTAGTGATGCAAGTTGACCGGTTAATATCGAATTTTATGTTATTTTCTCGTGTATATAGGCCACCCCCGTTCTGTTTATTGATAATGTGATCCATGAGGCTAATTCGAGGAGTTTATCTCCATGATGAGGCAGCACCGCAGCCTCGATCACAAACTGAAAGAAAAATCATTAGGTAAGATGACATGACTCATTTGTGAAGCTAGAAGGGAAGGAAAATGATATTGATGATTAATGGAAGGCTAAAAATCAATCTAGGTTGCACCTCATGTCAGTGGATGAAATGATAGCACTACCACACAATAGTTGAAATGATAGCTAGGAAACAAAACAGAGAAAATATATTGTTGTGGTAACAACCCCATTCATGAGAGAAGGTAGCATGCAACAAGTGGACATTTTTTTTACAACATTCTATACTCTAGAGGATTACACCTTCTGGTCTTTCACAGAATTCAACTAAGAATTTTATGCAGTGGAATATCATTTCTGTAAGTAACAAAAACATTTTGAGGAAAAATCTTAGTATTATAATAGATTAAATTGCAAAAAGAATAAGAACAGAGATAAACAAACCATTCATATGTTTCCTTCACTGTTTCAAGAACAAATGAAAAATTTGATATATCAACATCATGCACTTAAAATATCACAGCTAAAAATATCACACTGACCAGGGATGCGGGGACAATAACACTGGTTATGCGCCTCTGTTTCCATTTTATTAACAATACTAGTTTCAAACAAAGTACTCATATAAGCATTTAGGAGGAATCTCGAATATAATTACTATTCGAGCATTGCTAAAATGATGAATACTTGAAATGTAAAATACAAACTGAATAAGGTATCAGCACGGGATTTCTTTTTAATTAAAGCGTAGTCACAATTACTTATTTAAGGTTCCAAAGCAGAACATTAAGCATATGCACTTGGCCAACTTTCATGTTAGATAGTACTCCCCCGTTCCTAAATATAAGTCTTTGTAGAGATTCCACTATGGACTACATACGGAGCAAAATGAGTAAATCTACACCCTAAAATGCATCTATATACATCTATATGTGGTTCATAGTGGAATCTCTACAAAGACTTATATTTAGAAACAGAGGGAGTATCAGCCATTTATACCTCCAAGCAAGTGTAAACAATTATCAAATGTGTCTACCATGCTTAGGGGAACCGCACCGTAGATGAGACTTGAAGTTGAAATGGAGAGACATACGCTAAGGTAGTTCTTATTTGACTTGAAATCATGCTTGGTATGCTAATGTAGTACTAGTTTTGGAAACAAGCTGACTAATAATGGTTATGTTAAAATTGTCAAGCTAGATGATAATCATGTTGATTCCCATGACAACAAAATATTCAGAAGCTCAATTACTCAAATGGCTAATTTGGCTCATAAAAATTGTGTTGTCTAGGGCATCAGTTGGACTGTTGGAATAACAAGGCAAGCTTGAAGAGAAAATTAAGTTTTATCATTAAACCGCTTTACAAAATTGGGTATGTTTTCTACACGTGTGGCAACCCTTTTCCAACTCCTCTTCTTGTTGTTTTGCAGCAACGACACCAGGCCCGATGTACATATCTATCAGCTCTTTAACAAGGGGTGCTCTTTCCATGACATCTTTCATGACTTCATAAGAATGATACAATAGATTACGGTGGGTCAGTTGATAAAACAAAAAAGAACTCAAATAGCAGCAAAGTGAATGCAAGTACACAATGTGGACTGCTAATGTATACATGTAATTTGACATTTTGGGGTACACTAAAAGCTGAATCTTAAAACCGGAGATGTTTAATTCTATAAGTTTGGTATAAATATCTTGAAACCATAACCATCTTACCCTATAAATGATTTAACTATCGAGACATTCACGCCTTTCTGGAAAATTAATCTACAAATCTTAAGTCCATTGTATTGAGCAAACTACCTTTATTTAGAAACTCATAGATAGTTGAGACAACATGTACTATACTTTATGAGTGCAGCGTTTTGGTGCCCGGGTTCGGAAGATCCCGGGCATGAACAGTAAAAAAAGGGTAGCCCGGTGCACGCAGCTCCCACCTGCACAGGGTCCGAGGAAGGGTCTCGGTGCATGAACAGTGAGGCCTAAAAAATAGATTTTTTAAAAAAATATTCAAATTTTTTTGTGCTGCAAGATGCTCAAATATGTGACATTTGTGCAAAATTTCATGAAGTTCTGACATTCGAGGAACTTGTGGCAGAAAAAAAATTGAATACGTGAGAAACATTTGAAAACAACACTGTTCACGCACGATTTTGTCTTTTTTGCCGCGCGCTCTTCGAATGTCCAAACTTCATGAAATTTTGCACGAACATCACGCACATGCACATATTGCTTGTAATTTTTTTTGGATTTTTTGTCTATTTGTAATCACGTTACTGTTCAGCAGGCTCATCTGAGCCCGGGCACCGAAGTGGATTGTCGTATACTTTATATCTTAATCTTCTTGTGGCATCAAACTTGCAGGAGAAAGCATAACCGGATGTAATTGGTATCTTTGCGCTATTAATATATTCTCTTTTGTCAAAAAAATAAGAAAAGAGGAGAAGGCAACTTAACAGATGAACGACATTTTGAGCACTCCGTTTCCTGAGGAGGAAGTGTCCAACGCTCTGTTTCAAATTGGTCCACTGAAAACTCCTGGCACGGATGGTTTCCTGGCAAGGTTCTACCAACGGAACTGGACAGCTCTAAAATCCGAAATTACTACAGCAGTGTTGGATTTTTTTTTGTCTCTGGTGCTATGTCGGAAGGTGTGAATGATACAACGATTGTCCTCATCCCAAAAGTTCCTCACCCCAAGGAGCTCAAGGATTTCAGGCCGATCAGCTTATGCAATGTTATCTACAAATTTGTGTCTAAATGTTTGGTTAATCGTCTCCGTCCCTTGCTTTTGGAGTTGATATCTGAGAACCAAAGTGCTTTTATCCCGGGCCGGCTCATTTCGGATAATTCTACCATCGCTTTTGAGTGCATTCATCACCTACAATCTCTCAAGAGCAATAGTCATGCAGCTTGTGCGTACAAACTGGACCTCTCGAGGGCGTATGATTGGTCGACTGGGATTTCTTGGAGAAGGCCCTTAGCAAATGGGGGTTTTCCACTCAGTGGATTGCATGGATTATGACGTGTGTTAAATCAGTCTGATATTCAGTCAAGTTTAATGGGAAGCTGTTGGAAGTTTTTTCACCATCTAGAGGTCTTTGGCATGTTGGAAATATGCCCTAGAGGCAATAATAAAAGGATTATTATTATATTTCCTTGTTCATGATAATTATCTTTTATTCATGCCATAATTGTATTATCCGGAAATCGTAATACATGTGTGAATACATAGACCACAATATGTTCCTAGTGAGCCTCTAGTTGACTAGCCCGTTGATCAACAGATAGTCATGGTTTTCTGACTATGGACATTGGATGTCATTGATAATGGGATCACATCGTTAGGAGAATGATGTGATGGACAAGACCCAATCCTAAGCATAACACAAGATCGTGTAGTTCGTTTGCTAGAGCTTTTCCAATGTCAAGTATCTTTTCCTTAGACCATGAGATCGTGTAACTCTCGGATACCGTAGGAGTGCTTTGGGTGTACCAAACGTCACAACGTAACTGGGTGACTATAAAGGTATACTACGGGTATCTCCGAAAGTGTCTGTTGGGTTGACACGGATCGAGACTGGGATTTGTCACTCTGTATGACGGAGAGGTATCTCTGGGCCCACTCGGTAATGCATCATCATAATGAGCTCAAAGTGACCAAGTGTCTGGTCACGGGATCATGCATTACAGTACGAGTAAAGTGACTTGCCGGCAACGAGATTGAACGAGGTATTGGGATACCGACGATCGAATCTCGGGCAAGTAACGTACCGTCTGCCAAAGGGAATAGTATACGGGGTTGCTTGAATCCTCGACATCGTGGTTTATCCAATGAGATCATCGAGGAGTATGTGGGAGCCAACATGGGTATCCAGATCCCGCTGTTGGTTATTGACCGGAGAGCCGTCTCGGTCATGTCTGCACGTCTCCCGAACCCATAGGGTCTATACACTTAAGGTTCGGTGACACTAGGGTTGTATGAATATGAGTATGCAGCAAACCGAATGTTGTTTGGAGTCCCGGATGAGATCCCGGACGTCACGAGGAGTTCCGGAATGGTCCGGAGGTAAAGAATTGTATATAAGAAGTGATGTTTCGGCCATCGGGAAAGTTTTGGGGTCACCCGGTATTGTACCGGGACCACCGGAAGGGTCCCGGGGGTCCACCAGGTGGGGTCACCTATCCCGGAGGGCCCCGTGGTCTTAAGTGGGAGGGGAACCAGCCCCTAGTGGGCTGGTGCGCCCCCCCTTGGGCCCCCCTTGCGCCTAGGGTTGGAAACCCTAGGGTGGGGGGGGGGGGCGCACCACTTGCCTTGGGGGGCACTCCACCCCCCTGGCCGCCGCCCCCTTGGGAGATTCCCATCTCCAGGGCCGGAGCCCCCCCTGGGGGCCTATATAAAGGAGGGGGAGGGAGGGCAGCCGCACCCCTGAGTCTTGGCGCCTCCCTCCCCTGCTACACCTCTTCCTCCTCCCGCAGTTGCTTGGCGAAGCCCTGCCGGAGTCCTGCTGCATCCACCACCACGCCGTCGTGCTGCTGGATCTTCATCAACCTCTCCTTCCCCCTTGCTGGATCAAGACGGAGGAGACGTCACGCTGACCGTACGTGTATTGAACGCGGAGGTGCCGTCCGTTCGGCGCTAGGATCTCCGGTGATAGGATCACGACGAGAACGACTACCTCAACCCCGTTCTCTTGAACGCTTCCGCACGCGATCTACAAGTGGTATGTAGATGCATCTCTCTCTCTATCGTTGCTAGATGAACTCATAGATTGATCTTGGTGAACGTAGGAAAATTTTATTTTATGCAACATTCCCCAACAGTGGCATCATGAGCTAGGTCTATGCGTAGTTCTCTATTGCACGAGTAGAACACAAATCTGTTGTGGGCGTAGATCTTGTCAACTTGCTTGCCACTACTAGTCTTTTCTTGCTTCAGCGGTATTGTGGGATGAAGCGGCCCGGACCGACCTTACACATACGCTTACGTGAGACAGGTTCCACAGACTGACATGCACTAGTTGCATAAGGTGGCTAGCGGGTGTCTGTCTCTCCCACTTTAGTTGGAGCGGATTCAATGAAAAGGGTCCTTATGAAGGGTAAATAGAAGTTGACAAAATCACTTGTGGTTATTCATAGGTAAGAAAACGTTCTTGCTAGAACCCAATTGCAGCCACGTAAAAGATGCAACAACAATTAGAGGACGTCTAACTTGTTTTTTGCAGCAATTGTCATGTGATGTGATATGGCCAGAAGTTGTGATGAATGATGAATGATATATTGTGATGTATGAGATCATGTTCTTGTAATAGGAATCATGACTTGCATGTCGATGAGTATGACAACCGGCAGGAGCCATAGGAGTTGTCTTAATTATTGTATGACCTGCGTGTCAATGATTTAACGCCATGTAATTACTTTACTTTATTGCTAAACCGTTAGCTATAGTAGTAGAAGTAATAGTTGGCGAGCAACTTCATGGAGGCACGATGATGGAGATCATGATGATGGAGATCATGGTGTCATGCCGGTGACGATGATGATCATGGAGCCCCGAAGATGGAGATCGAAGGAGCTATATGATATTGACCATATCATGTCACTACTTTATATAATTGCATGTGATGTTTATTATGTTTTATGCATCTTGTTTACTTAGAACGGCGGTAGTAAATAAGATGATCCCTTATAATAATTTCAAGAAAGTGTTCCCCTAACTGTGCACCGTTGCTAAAGTTCATCGTTTCAAAGCACCACGTGATGATCGGGTGTGATAGATCCTTACGTTCACATACAACGGGTGTAAGACAGTTTTACACATGCAAAACACTTAGGGTTAACTTGACGAGCCTAGCATGTACAGACATGGCCTCGGAACATAAGAGACCGAAAGGTCGAACATGAGTCGTATGGAAGATACGATCAACATGGAGATGTTCACCGATGATGAGTAGTCCGTCTCACGTGATGATCGGACACGGCCTAGTCGACTCGGATCGTGTAACACTTAGATGACTAGAGGGATGTCAATCTGAGTGGGAGTTCATTAAATAATTTGATTAGATGAACTTAATTATCATGAACTTAGTCTAAAATCTTTGCAAAATATGTCTTGTAGATCAAATGGCCAACGCTCATGTCAACATGAGCTTCAACGCGTTCCTAGAGAAAACCAAGCTGAAAGATGATGGCAGCAACTATTCGGACTGGGTCCGGAACCTGAGGATCATCCTCATAGCAGCCAAGAAAGCATATGTCCTAGAAGGACCGCTAGGTGAAGCACCCATCCCAGAGAACCAAGACGTTATGAACGCTTGGCAGTCACGTGCTGATGATTACTCCCTCGTTCAATGCGGCATGCTTTACAGCTTAGAACCGGGGCCCCAAAAGCGTTTTGAGCAACATGGAGCATATGAGATGTTCGAGGAGCTGAAAATGGTTTTTCAAGCTCATGCCCGGGTCGAGAGATATGAAATCTCCGACAAGTTCTATAGTTGTAAGATGGAGGAAAACAGTTCTGTCAGTGAGCACATACTCAAAATGTGTGGGTTGCACAACCGCCTGTCCCAGCTGGAGATCAACCTCCCGGACGAGGCGGTCATTGACAGAATCCTTCAGTCGCTCCCACCGAGCTACAAGAGCTTTGTGATGAACTACAATATGCAGGGGATGGTGAAGACCATTCCTGAAGTATTTTCAATGCTGAAGTCAGCAGAGGTTGAAATCAAGAAAGCACATCAAGTGTTGATGGTCAATAAGACCACTAAGTTCAAGAAGGGCAAGGGTAAGAAGAACTTCAAGAAGGACGGCAAAGATGTTGCCGCGCCCGGTAAGCCAGTTGCCGGGAAGAAGTCAAAGAATGGACCCAAGCCTGAGACTGAGTGCTTTTATTGCAAAGGGAAGGGTCACTGGAAGCGGAACTGCCCCAAATACTTAGCAGACAAGAAGGCCGACAACACTAAAGGTATATGTGATATACATGTAATTGATGTGTACCTTACCAGTACTCGTAGTAACTCCTGGGTATTTGATACCGGTGTTGTTGCTCACATTTATAACTCACAGCAGGAGCTGCGAAATAAGCGGAGACTGGCAAAGGACGAGGTGACGATGCGCGTCGGGAATGGTTCCAAGGTCGATGTGATCGCCGTCGGCATGCTACCTCTGCATTTACCCACGGGATTAGTTATGAACCTCAATAAGTGTTATTTAGTGCCAAGTTTGAGCATGAACATTGTATCTGGATCTCGTTTAATACGAGATGGCTACTCATTTAAATCCGAGAATAATGGTTGTTCTATTTATATGAGAGATATGTTTTATGGTCATGCCCCGATGGTCAATGGTTTATTCTTAATGAATCTTGAACGTAATGTTACACATATTCATAGTGTGAATACCAAAAGATGTAAAGGTGGTAACGATAGTCCCACATACTTGTGGCACTGCCGCCTTGGTCACATTGGTGTCAAGCGCATGAAGAAGCTCCATGCTGATGGACTTTTAGAGTCTCTCGATTATGAATCATTTGACACGTGCGAACCATGCCTCATGGGCAAAATGACCAAGACTTCGTTCTCCGGAACAATGGAGCGAGCAACCAACTTATTGGAAATCATACATACTGATGTGTGTGGTCCAATGAGCATTGAGGCTCGCGGAGGATATCGTTATGTTCTCACTCTCACTTATGACTTAAGTAGATATGGGTATGTCTACTTGATGAAACACAAGTCTGAGACCTTTGAAAAGTTCAAGGAATTTCAGAATGAAGTAGAGAATCAACGTGACCGAAAGATAAAATTCTTACGATCCGCTCGTGGGGGAGAATATTTAAGTCATGAATTTGGTACGCACTTAAGGAAATGTGGAATCGTTTCACAACTCACGTCGCCTGGAACACCTCAGCGTAACGGTGTGTCCGAACGTCGTAATCGCACTCTATTAGATATGGTGCGATCTATGATGTCTCTTACCGACTTACCACTATCATTTTGGGGATACGCTCTAGAGACAGCTACATTCACTTTAAATAGGGCACCGTCTAAATCCGTTGAGACGACACCGTATGAATTATGGTTTGGGAAGAAACCTAAGCTGTCGTTTCTAAAAGTTTGGGGATGCGATGCTTATGTCAAGAAACTTCAACCTGAAAAGCTCGAACCCAAGTCGGAAAAATGCGTCTTCATAGGATACCCTAAGGAAACCATTGGGTATACCTTCTACCTTAGATCCAAAGGCAAGATCTTTGTTGCCAAGAACGGATCCTTTCTAGAAAAAGAGTTTCTCCCGAAAGGGGTAAGTGGGAGGAAAGTAGAACTCGATGAAGTACTACCTCTTGAACCGGAAAGTAGTGCATCTCAGGAAAATGTTCCTGTGGTGCCTACATCGACTGGAGAGGAAATTAATGATGATGATCAAGGTACTTCGGATCAAGTTGCTACTGAACTTTGTAGGTCCACAAGGACACATTCCACGCCAGAGTGGTATGGCAACCCTGTCCTGGAAATCATGTTGTTAGACAACGGTGAACCTTTGAACTATGAAGAAGCAATGGCGGGCCCAGATTCCAACAAATGGCTTGAAGCCATGCAGTCCAAGATAGAATCCATGTATGAAAACAAAGTATGGACTTTGACAGACTTGTCCGATGATCGGCGAGCGATAGAAAACAAATGGATCTTTAAGAAGAAGACGGACGCGGATGGTAATGTTACCATCTATAAAGCTCGACTTGTCGCTAAGGGTTATCGGCAAGTTCAAGGGGTTGACTATGATGAGACTTTCTCTCCCGTAGCGAAGCTGAAGTCCGTCCGGATCATGTTAGCAATTGCCGCATACTATGATTATGAGATATGGCAGATGGACGTCAAAACGGCATTCCTTAACGGCTATCTTAAGGAAGAACTGTATATGATGCAGCCAGAGGGTTTTGTCGATCCTAAGAATGCTAACAAGGTATGCAAGCTCCAGCGATCCATTTATGGGCTGGTGCAAGCATCTCGGAGTTGGAACATTCGCTTTAATGAGATGATCAAAGCGTTTGGGTTTATGCAGACTTATGGAGAAGCCTGCGTTTACAAGAAAGTGAGTGGGAGCTCTGTAGCATTTCTCATATTATATGTATATGACATACTTTTGATGGGAAATGATATAGAATTCTTGGACAGCATTAAGGCCTACTTGAATAAGTGTTTTTCAATGAAGGACCTTGGAGAAGCTGCTTACATATTAGGCATCAAGATCTATAGGGATAGATCGAGATGCCTCATAGGTCTTTCACAAAGCACATACCTTGATAAGATTTTGAAGAAGTTCAAAATGGATCAGTCCAAGAAAGGGTTCTTGCCTGTATTGCAAGGTGTGAGATTGAGCTCAGCTCAATGTCCGACCACGGCAGAAGATAAAGAAGAGATGAGTGTCATCCCCTATGCCTCAGCCATAGGATCTATTATGTATGCCATATTGTGTACCAGACCAGATGTAAACCTTGCCGTAAGTTTGGTAGGTAGGTACCAAAGTAATCCCGGCAAGGAACACTGGACAACGGTTAAGAATATCCTAAAGTACCCGAAAAGGACAAAGGACATGTTTCTCATTTATGGAGGTGACGAAGAGCTCGTCGTAAAGGGTTACGTCGATGCTAGCTTCGACACAAATCTGGATGACTCTAAGTCACAAACCGGATACGTGTATATGTTGAATCGTGGAGCAGTAAGCTGGTGCAGTTGCAAGCAGAGCGTCGTGGCAGGATCTACATGTGAAGCAGAGTAAATGGCAGCCTCGGAGGCAGCACATGAAGCAATATGGGTGAAGGAGTTCATCACCGACCTATGAGTCATACCCAATGCATCGGGGCCGATCAAACTCTTCTGTGACAACACTGGAGCTATTGCACTTGCCAAGGAGCCCAGGTTTCACAAGAAGACCAGGCACATCAAGCGTCGCTTCAACTCCATTCATGAAAATGTTCAAGATGGAGACATAGAAATTTGCAAAGTACATACGGATCTGAATGTCGCAGATCTGTTGACTAAACCTCTTCCGCGAGCAAAACATGATCAACACCAGAACTCTATGGGTGTTCGATACATCACAATGTAACTAGATTATTGACTCTAGTGCAAGTGGGAGACTATTGGAAATATGCCCTAGAGGCAATAATAAAAGGATTATTATTATATTTCTTTGTTCACGATAGTTGTCTTTTATTCATGCTATAATTGTATTATCCGGAAATCGTAATGCACGTGTGAATACTTAGACCACAATATGTCCCTAGTAAGCCTCTAGTTGACTAGCTCGTTGATCAACAGATAGTCATGGTTTCCTGACTATGGACATTGGATGTCATTGATAACGGGATCACATCATTAGGAGAATGATGTGATGGACAAGACCCAATCCTAAGCATAGCACAAGATCGTGTAGTTTGTTTTGCTACAGCTTTTCCGATGTCAAGTATCTCTTCCTTAGACCATGAGATCGTCTAACTCTCGGATACCGTAGTAGTGCTTTGGGTGTAAACGTCACAACGTAACTGGGTGACCATAAAGGTGCACTACAGGTATCTCCGAAAGTGTCTGTTGGGTTGACACGAATCAAGACTGGGATTTGTCACTCCGTATTACGGAGAGGTATCACTGGGCCCACTCGGTACTGCATCATCATAATGAGCTCAAAGTGACCAAGTGTCTGGTCACGGGATCATGCATTACGGTACTAGTATAGTGACTTGCCGGCAACGAGATTGAACGAGGTATTGGGATACCGACGATCGAATCTCGGGCAAGTAACATACCGTCTGACAAAGGGAATAGTATACGGGGTTGCTTGAATCCTCGACATTGTGGTTCATACGATGAGATCATCGAGGAGTATGTGGGAGCCAACATGGGTATCCAGATCCCGCTGTTGGTTATTGGCCGGAGAGCCGTCTCGGTCATGTCTGCATGTCTCCCGAACCCGTAGGGTCTACACACTTAAGGTTTGGTGACACTAGGGTTGTATGAATATGAGTATGCAGCAAACCGAATATTGTTCGGAGTCCCGAATGAGATCCCGGACATCACGAGGAGTTCCGGAATGGTCCGGAGGTAAAGAATTATATATAGGAAGTGTTGTTTCGGCCATCGAGAAAGTTTTGGGGTCACCCGGTATTGTACCGGGACCACCGGAAGTGTCCCGGGGGTCCACCGGGTGGGGCCACCTATCCCGGAGGGCCCCATGGGCTGAAGTGGGAGGGGAACATCCCCTAGTGGGATGGTGCGCCCCCCCTTGGGCCCCCCTTAACCCTAGGGTGGGGGGGCGCACCACTTGCCTTGGGGGGCACTCCACCCCCCTGGCCGCCGCCCCCTTGGGAGATTCCCATCTCCAGGGCCGCCCCCCTGGGGGCCTATATAAAGGAGGGGGGAAGGGAGGGCAACCGCACCCTTGAGTCTTGGCACCTCCCTCCCCTGCTACACCTCTTCCTGCTCCCGCGGTTGCTTGGCGAAGCCCTACCGGAGTCCTGCGGCATCCACCACCACGCCATCGTGCTGCTGGATCTTCATCAACCTCTCCTTCCCCCTTGCTGGATCAAGACGAAGGAGACGTCACGCTGACCGTACGTGTGTTGAACGCGGAGGTGCCATCCGTTCGGTGCTAGGATCTCCGGTGATAGGATCACGACGAGAACGACTACCTCAACCCCGTTCTCTTGAACGCTTCCGCACGCGATCTACAAGTGGTATGTAGATGCATCTCTCTCTCTCTCTCTCTCTCTCTCTCTCGTTGCTAGATGAACTCATAGATTGATCTTGGTGAACGTAGGAAATTTTTTATTTTATGCAATGTTCCCCAACACCAACATGGGTATCCAGATCCCATTGTTGGTTATTAACCGGAGAGCCGTCTCGGTCATGTCTACGTGTCTCCCGAAGCCGTAGGGTCTACACACTTAAGGTTCGGTGACGCTAGGGTTGTAGAGATATGAGTATGCAGTAAACCGAAAGTTGTTCGGAGTCCCGGATGAGATCCCGGACGTCACGAGGAGTTCGGAATGGTCCGGCGGTAAAGAATTATATATAGGAAGTGAAGTTTCGGCCATCGGGAAAGTTTCGGGGGTTACCGGTATTGTACCGGGACCACCGGAAGGGTCCCGGGGGTCCACCGGGTGGGGCCACCCATCCCGGAGGGTCCCATGGGCTGAAGTGGGAGGGGAACCAGCCCCTGGTGGGCTGGTGCGCCTCCCCCTTGGCCCCCCCTGCGCCTAGGGTTGGAAACCCTAGGGTGGGGGGCGCCTCCACTTGCCTTGGGGGACAAGGCACCCCCTTTGGCCGCCGCCCCCCCTTGGAGATTCAATCTCCTAGGGCCGACGCCCCCCTCCCAAGGGTCCCTATATAAAGAGGGGGGGAGGGCAGCCACACCCTTGAACTTGGCGCCTCCCTTCCCCCCCTTGCTACACCTCTCCCTCCCGCAAACGCTTGGCAAAGCCCTGCTGGGATCCGTGCTGCATCCACCACCACGCCGTCGTGATGTTGGATCTTCATCAACCTCTCCTTCCCCCTTGCTGGATCAAGAAGGAGGAGACGTCTTGCTGACCGTACGTTTGTTGAACGCGGAGGTGTCGTCCGTTCGGCGCTAGGATCTCCGGTGATTTGGATCACGACGAGTACGACTCCCTCAACCCCGTTCCCTTGAACGCTTCCGCTCGATCTACAAGGGTATGTAGATGCACTCCTCTCTCTCGTTGCTAGATGAACTCATAGATTGATCTTGGTGAAACCGTAGGAATTTTTTTATTTTCTGCAACGTTCCCCAATAGTGGCATCAGAGCCAGGTCTATGCGTAGTTCTCTTTGCACGAGTAGAACACAAATTTGTTGTGGGCGTAGATGTTGTCAACTTTCTTGCCACTACTAGTCTTATTTTGCTTCAGCGGTATTGTGGGATGAAGCGGCCCGGACCGACCTTACACGTACACTTACGTGAGACAAGTTCCACCGACTGACATGCACTAGTTGCATAAGGTGGCTAGCGGGTGTCTGTCTCTCCCACTTTAGTTGGAGCGTATTCGATGAAAAGGGTCCTTATGAAAACGTTGACAAATCACGTTGTGGCTTTTTCGTAGGTAAGAAAACGTTCTTGCTAGAACCCTATTGCATCCACGTAAAAGATGCAACAACAATTAGAGGACGTCTAACTTGTTTTTGCAGCAATTGCTTTGTGATGTGATATGGCCAAAAGTTGTGATGAATGATATATATGTGATGTATGAGATCATGTTCTTGTAATAGGAATCACGACTTGCATGTCGATGAGTATGACAACCGGCAGGAGCCATAGGAGTTGTCTTAATTATTGTATGACCTGCGTGTCAATGACTAAACGCCATGTAATTACTTTACTTTATTGCTAAAACTTAGCCATAGTAGTAGAAGTAATAGTTGGCGAGCAACTTCATGGAGACACGATGATGGAGATCATGATGATGGAGATCATGGTGTCATGCCGGTGACGAAGATGATCATGGAGCCCCGAAGATGGAGATCAAAGGAGCTATATGATATTGGCCATATCATGTCACTACTATTTGATTGCATGTGATGTTTATCATGTTTTTGCATCTTGTTTACTTAGAATGACGGTAGTAAATAAGATGACCCCTCATGATAATTTCAAGAAAGTGTTCCCCCTAACTGTGCGTCGTTACGACAGTTCGTTGTTTTGAAGCACCACGTGATGATCGGGTGTGATAGATTCTAACGTTCACATACAACGGGATGAACATGAGTCGTATGGAAGATACAATCAACATGGAGATGTTCATCGATGATGACTAGTCCGTCTCACGTGATGATTGGACACGGCCTAGTCGACTCGGATCATGTAATACTTAGATGACTAGAGGGATGTCCAATCTGAGTGGGAGTTCATTAAATAATTTGATTAGATGAACTTAATTATCATGAACTTAGTCTAAAAACCTTTGCAAATATGTCTTGTAGATCATATGGTCAACGCTCATGTCAACATGAACTTCAACGCGTTCCTAGAGAAAACCAAGCTGAAAGATGATGGCAGCAACTATACGGACTGGGTCCGGAACCTGAGGATCATCCTCATAGCAGCCAAGAAAGCATATGTCCTAGAAGGACCGCTAGGTGAAGCACCCATCCCAGAGAACCAAGACGTTATGAACGCTTGGCAGTCACGTGCTGATGATTACTCCCTCGTTCAATGCGGCATGCTTTACAGCTTAGAACCGGGGCCCCAAAAGCGTTTTGAGCAACATGGAGCATATGAGATGTTCGAGGAGCTGAAAATGGTTTTTCAAGCTCATGCCCGGGTCGAGAGATATGAAATCTCCGACAAGTTCTATAGTTGTAAGATGGAGGAAAACAGTTCTGTCAGTGAGCACATACTCAAAATGTGTGGGTTGCACAACCGCCTGTCCCAGCTGGAGATCAACCTCCCGGACGAGGCGGTCATTGACAGAATCCTTCAGTCGCTCCCACGAGCTACAAGAGCTTTGTGATGAACTACAATATGCAGGGGATGGTGAAGACCATTCCTGAAGTATTTCAATGCTGAAGTCAGCAGAGGTTGAAATCAAGAAAGCACATCAAGTGTTGATGGTCAATAAGACCACTAAGTTCAAGAAGGGCAAGGGTAAGAAGAACTTCAAGAAGGACGGCAAAGATGTTGCCCGCGCCCGGTAAGCCAGTTGCCGGGAAGAAGTCAAAGAATGGACCCAAGCCTGAGACTGAGTGCTTTTATTGCAAAGGGAAGGGTCACTGGAAGCGGAACTGCCCCAAATACTTAGCAGACAAGAAGGCCGACAACACTAAAGGTATATGTGATATACATGTAATTGATGTGTACCTTACCAGTACTCGTAGTAACTCCTGGGTATTTGATACCGGTGTTGTTGCTCACATTTATAACTCACAGCAGGAGCTGCGGAATAAGCGGAGACTGGCGAAGGACGAGGTGACGATGCGCGTCGGGAATGGTTCCAAGGTCGATGTGATCGCCGTCGGCACGCTACCTCTACATTTACCCACGGGATTAGTTTTAAACCTCAATAATTGTTATTTACTGCCAGCTTTGAGCATGAACATTGTATCTGGATCTCGTTTAATGCGAGATGGCTACTCATTTTAATCCGAGAATAATGGTTGTTCTATTTATATGAGAGATATGTTTTATGGTCATGCCCCGCTGGTCAATGGTTTATTCTTAGTGAATCTCGAACGTAATATTACACATATTCATAATGTGAATACCAAAAGATGTAAGGTTGATAATGATAGTCCCACATACTTGTGGCACTGTCGCCTTGGTCACATTGGTGTCAAGCGCATGAAGAAGCTCCATGCTGATGGGCTTTTAGAGTCTCTCAATTATGAATCTTTGGACACATGCGAACCATGCCTCATGGGCAAAATGACCAAGACTCCTTTCTCTGGAATAATGGAGCGAGCAACCAACTTATTGGAAATCATACATACTGATGTGTGCGGTCCAATGAGCGTTGAGGCTCGTGGAGGATATCATTATGTTCTCACTCTCACTGATGACTTAAGTAGATATGGGTATGTATACTTGATGAAACACAAGTCTGAGACCTTTGAAAAGTTCAAGGAATTTCAGAATGAGGTAAAGAATCAACGTGACCGAAAGATAAAGTTCTTACGATCAGATCGTGGAGGAGAATATTTAAGTCACGAATTTGGTACGCACTTAAGGAAATGTGGAATCGTTTCACAACTCACGCCGCCTGGAACACCTCAGCGTAACAGTGTGTCCGAACATCGTAATCGCACTCTATTGGTTATGGTGCAATCATGATGTCTCTTACCGATTTACCGCTATCATTTTGGGGATACGCTCTAGAGATAGGTACATTCACTTTAAATAGGGCTCCTTCTAAATCCGTTGAGACGACACCGTATGAATTATGGTTTGGGAAGAAACCTAAGCTGTCCTTTCTAAAAGTTTGGGGATGCGATGCTTATGTCAAGAAACTTCAACCTGAAAAGCTCAAACCCAAGTCGGAAAAATGTGTCTTCATAGGATACCCTAAGGAAACCATTGGGTATACCTACTACCTTAGATCCAAAGGCAAGATCTTTGTTGCCAAGAACAGATCCTTTCTGGAAAAAGAGTTTCTCTCGAAAGGAGTAAGTGGGAGGAAAGTAGAACTCGATGAAGTATTACCTCTTGAACTGGAAAGTAGTGCAACTTAGGAAAATGTTCCTGTGGTGCCTACATCGACTGGAGAGGAAATTAATGATGATGATCAAGGTACTTCGGATCAAGTTGCTACTGAACTTCGTAGGTCCACAAGGACACGTTCCACGCCAGAGTGGTATGGCAACCCTGTCCTGGAAATCATGTTGTTAGACAACGGTGAACCTTCGAACTATGAAGAAGCAATGGCGGGCTCAGATTCCAACAAATGGCTTGAAGCCATGCAGTCCAAGATAGAATCCATGTATGAAAACAAAGTATGGACTTTGACAGACTTGTCCCATGATCGGCGAGCGATAGAAAACAAATGGATCTTTAAGAAGAAGATGGACGCGGATGGTAATGTTACCATCTATAAAGCTCGACTTGTCGCTAAGGGTTATCGGCAAGTTCAAGGGGTTGACTATGATGAGACTTTCTCTCCCGTAGCGAAGCTGAAGTCCGTCCGGATCATGTTAGCAATTGCCGCATACTATGATTATGAGATATGGCAGATGGACGTCAAAACGGCATTCCTTAACGGCTATCTTAAGGAAGAACTGTATATGATGCAGCCGGAAGGTTTTGTTGATCCTAAGAATGCTAACAAGGTATGCAAGCTCCAGCGATCCATTTATGGGCTGGTGCAAGAATCTCGGAGTTGGAACATTCACTTTGATGAGATGATCAAAGCGTTTGGGTTTATGCAGACTTATTGAGAAGCCTGCGTTTACAAGAAAGTGAGTGGGAGCTCTGTAGCATTTCTCATATTATATGTAGATGACATACTTCTGATGGGAAATGATATAGAACTTTTGGACAACATTAAGGCCTACTTGAATAAGTGTTTTTCAATGAAGGACCTTGGAGAAGCTGCTTACATATTAGGCATCAAGATCTATAGGGATAGATCGAGACGCCTCATAGTTCTTTCACAAATCACATACCTTGATAAGATATTGAAGAAGTTCAATATGGATCAGTCCAAGAAAGGGTTCTTGCCTGTATTGCAAGGTGTGAGATTAAGCTCGACTCAATGCCCAACCACGGCAGAAGATAAAGAAGAGATGAGTGTCATCCCCTATGCCTCAGCCATAGGATCTATTATGTATGCCATGCTGTGTACCAGACCTGATGTAAACCTTGCCGTAAGTTTCGTACGAAGGTACCAAAGTAATCCCGGCAAGGAACACTAGACAGCGGTCAAGAATATCCTGAAGTACCTAAAAAGGACAAAGGACATGTTTCTTGTTTATGGAGGTGACGAAGAACTCGTCGTAAAGGGTTACACCGATGCTAGCTTCAACACAGATCTGGATGACTCTAAGTCACAAACCGGATACGTGTATATGTTGAATTGTGGAGCAGTAAGCTGGTGTAGTTGCAAGCAGAGCGTGTGGCGGGATCTACATGTGAAGTGGAGTACATGGCAGCCTCGGAGGCAGCGCATGAAGCAATATGGATGAAGGAGTTCATCACCGACCTAGGAGTCATACCCAATGCATCGGGGCCGATCACTCTCTTCTGTCACAACACTGGAGCTATTGCCCTTGCCAAGGAGCCCAGGTTTCAAGAAGACCAGGCACATCAAGCGTCATTTCAACTCCATCCGTGAAAATGTTCAAGATGGAGACATAGATATTTGCAAAGTACATACGGATCTGAATGTCGCAGATCCGTTGACTAAACCTCTTCTGCGAGCAAAACATGATCAACACCAGTACTCTATGGGTGTTCGATTCATCACAATGTAACTAGATTATTGACTCTAGTGCAAGTGGGAGACTGTTGGAAATATGCCCTAGAGGCAATAATAAAAGGATTATTATTATATTTCCTTGTTCATGATAATTATCTTTTATTCATGCTATAATTGTGTTATCCCGAAATCTTAATACATGTGTGAATACATAGACAACAATATGTCCCTAGTGAGCCTCTAGTTGACTAGCCCGTTCATCAACAGATAGTCATAGTTTCCTGACTATGTACATTGGATGTCATTGATAAAGGGATCACATCGTTAGGAGAATGATGTGATGGACAAGACCCAATCCTAAGCATAGCACAAGATCGTGTAGTTCGTTTGCTAGAGCTTTTCCAATGTCAAGTATCTTTTCCTTAGACCATGAGATCGTGTAACTCCCGGATATCGTAGGAGTGCTTTGGGTGTACCAAACGTCACAACGTAACTGGGTGACTATAAAGGTATACTACGGGTATCTCCGAATGTGTCTGTTGGGTTGACACGGATCGAGACTGGGATTTGTCACTCCGTATGACGGAGAGGTATCTCCGGGCCCACTCGATAGTGCATCATCATAATGAGCTCAAAGTGACCAAGTGTCTAGTCACGGGATCATGCATTACGGTACGAGTAAAGTGACTTGCCAATAACAAGATTGAACGAGGTATTGGGATACCGACGATCGAATCTCGGGCAAGTAATATACCGATTGACAAAGGGAATTGTATATGGGGTTGCTTGAATCCTCGACATCGTGGTTCATCCGATGAGATCATCGAGGAGCATGTGGGAGCCAACATGGGTATCCAGATCCCACTATTGGTTATTGACCGGAGAGCCGTCTCGGTCATGTCTACGTGTCTCCCGAACCCGTAGGGTCTACACACTTAAGGTTCGGTGACGCTAGGGTTGTAGAGATATGAGTATGCAGTAAACCAAAAGTTGTTCGGAGTCCCGGAAGAGATCCAGGACGTCACGAGGAGTTCCGGAATGGTTCGGATGTAAATAATTATATATAGGAAGTGAAGTTTCGGCCATCGGGAAAGTTTCGGGGGTTACCGGTATTGTACCGGGACCACCGGAAGGGTCCCAGGGGTCCACCGGGTGGGGCCACCCATCCCGGAGGGTCCCATGGGCTGAAGTGGGAGGAGAACCAGCCCCTGGTGGGCTGGTGTGCCCCCCTGCGCCTAGGGTTGGAAACCCTAGGGTGGGGGGCGCCTCCACTTGCCTTGGGGGGCAAGGCACCCCTTTGGCCGCCGCCCCCCCCCCCCCTTGGAGATTCAATCTCCTAGGGCTGGCGGGTCCCTATATAAAGAGGGGGGAGGGAGGGCAACCGCACCCTTGAACTTGGCGCCTCCCTTCCCCCCTTGCTACACCTCTCCGTCCCGCAGACGCTTGGCGAAGCCCTGCCGAGATCCCTGCTGCATCCACCACCACGCCGTCGTGCTGCTGGATCTTCATCAACCTCTCCTTCCCCCTTGCTGGATCAAGAAGGAGGAGACGTCTCGCTGACCGTACATGTGTTGAACGTGGAGGTGCCGGCCGTTCGGTGCTAGGATCTCCGGTGATTTGGATCACGACGAGTACGACTCCCTCAACCCCGTTCCCTTGAACGCTTCTGCTCGATCTACAAGGATATGTAGATGCACTCCTCTCTCTCTCGTTGCTAGATGAACTCATAGATTGATCTTGGTGAAAGCGTAGAATTTTTTTTATTTTCTACAACATTCCCCAACATGGCAAGGTGACCCTTTGTCTCCGTTCCTCTTTCTCTTTGTGGCCGATGCTTTATCTGCTCTTCTGTCTAAGTCAGTTAATGATGGAGCTTGAACGGGGTGAGCATATGCCGTGGAGCACCGGAGATATCTCACCTCTTGTTTGCGGATGACACCATGTTGTTTTTTGAAGCTTCTGGCCAGCAAGCGGATGTTGTTAAAGGCTTGTTGAACACTTATTCCTCGGCGACGGGTCAACTCATAAACCCCGAGAAGTGTTCCATCCTTTTCTCTGAAAATTGCAAAGAGTCAGTAGCGGAGGAGATCAAGAATATATTGGAGGTAACGCAACAGGTCTTTGAACCAAAATACCTTGGCCTCCCGGTTCCTGAATGAAGAGTCCACAAGGGGCAATTTGAGACCTTGCAAGATAGGCTGAGGAAAAGACTAATCGACTAGAGTGAACAATATGTGTTGGTTGGAAATAAAGAGATTCTCATTACACTACAAAAATATACACTTTTGTGATGATACGTGTTTGTCACAGTAGGTCATGTTTTCTGTCATGCATGTACATCCATGACGACTTTATGACAGAATCAAGATAGTCATACATGTGCTGTCATAGAAGTGTTCCATGACATTACCAAAATTATCATCACGGAAGTGTCCACTTCCATGACGATAAATCGCGTGTCACATAAGTGATTTCGTCAAGGGTGACCGACACGTGGCATCCATAGTAACGGAACGCCGTTAAGCTATCGGGTCCGGTTTTGGATCCGATAACCCGTTAATAGCCCCAACCAATGGGGATTTTCCATGTGTAAAATCATCATTGGCTAGAGGAAACACATGTTGGCTCGCCGTTGGGATAGATGTCATCCACTCATTGGACCGAAGGCGCCTATGATACGTAGACACGTGGCACGTCCCAACAGAGGCCCATTCCTGTGAAAAGGCCGGCCCATTTGACTTGGGAAAAAGGTGGCGGGCCGGCCTCCACGGAAAGCCTGTTAACAGCCTATTCGCATATAGCCCATTTACAGCCCGCTAACCCAGGGCCCGTTATGACCTATCCGAATTAGGCCCAATAGCATCGTCTGGGCCGTCCAATATGATTTCGGTCCGTTTTAACGTCCGGCCCATGTATGGCCCATGACGTCTTTCGGCCCACATGAGGCCCTTTGTAACTCTTGGGCCATTAACGACCCGTAATGAACAGTGTATCACTTTATACCCATTCACGGCCCATTATTCAATTGGGCCATTTCCAGCCCACATAATCTTTCGGCCTTCTCAGGGCCCATTTATTCTTGGGCTCATTTCCAGCATTCGGTTACTTATGGCCCATTACTATAATTTTCTGCTTGTGGGCCAAATTCAGCCCGTGGTTACAGTCGGCCCGTTTGTGGCCTGTTAATACGTTGGCCCCTTTTCATAGCGTCATCAAATACGGCCGATTAACGACGGCCCGTTATGGTCGGCCCATGAACGGGCGATTCCAACTCTGGCCCGTTTACAGCCATAATGCGGTCTATTATTGGCCAATGTTTGGTCAATCGATCATACGGCCCGTAGAAGGCCCATTGATGATACGACCCGTAGAAGGCCCATTGTGTCTATGGCCCGTAGAAGGCCCATTGTGTCCACGGCCCGTAGAAGGCCCATTGTTTCTATGCCCTGTAGGAGGCCCATTGTTTCTATGGCTCGTAGAAGGCCCATTGTTTCTACGGCCCGTAGGAGGCCCAGTGTCACTACAGTAAATATGTAGCCCATGGTTATTGTGCCCTAGTTTTAAAAAATAGGTTATTGCGGCCACTAGCAAACCATGAAAAAAGAAGTGCACTCACTAGAAGCAAACAAATAAACAAGACAACAAGGAAATAAATAAGCAAGCAACTTACGCTAGGCTATCGCGACTATTACACATATTACATCCACTGGGCATCAAAGTTCGCCACCAGTGCAAATATAGGGAACAAAGCAACATATCATATACACTAGTTGTCAAAGTTGGCGACCAACACAAATAAACGCCACATCAAAACAAGTTGAGAACTGAAACCACTTCAGAAGATCTCAAAAAACAATATCCTCGGTACCCATAATGCTGGCAAGATGCTTAGCAAGCTTATTAACTTTCTCTTGTTTGGCGCTTAAATCCTCCAGCGCTTGTTGTTGCACCAGAAAGTATGTATCTGAATTCTGCAGGGCCTTCCTCGGTCCTTCAGCTTCCTGTCGTAGCACATGATTGATGTCTTTCAACTTGAAGTTGAGACTCAAGAAGACGAACTGATTCAGGCAACGAGTTCAAAGAGCTTGTGCCAGCAGTAGTGGCTAGTAACTCAAACACTACATCAGGACAGGACTTTTGAGTTCTCTCACTATCGTCAAGATAGTTTTTATCAGCTTTCTTGGAGACCAACAGGGATGTCTCACTATCTTGAACCTTATCTGCATTACTTCCTTTACCATTGCATAATAGGGTACTGTTCTCTAATACTTTGTCCGCATTCTAAAAGAGAAACAAGCACACACATCACAGGTTTACCATGTTGTATATGAAACTCATTTTGGCAAATCAGTTTAGCAGTAAAGTGGACAGGATAACAGCATGAAACAAACATATATCTATGTACCATGGTCACTTTACAGTCTATATCATTCTAGTTTTTGTTGCCAAATCAAGATAGAGACACAGTTCAAATAATATTTGTTCAATACAAAGCAGAATAGACAGAATATTGAAGGAAATATGCCCTAGAGGCAATAATAAAGTTATTATTTATTTCCTCATATCATGATAAATGTTTATTATTCATGCTAGAATTGTATTAACCGGAAACATGATACATGTGTGAATACATAGACAAACATAATGTCACTAGTGTGCCTCTACTTGACTAGCTCATTAATCAAAGATGGTTATGTTTCCTAACCATAGACATGTGTTGTCATTTGATTAACAGGATCACATCATTAGGAGAATGATGTGATTGACTTGACCCATTCCGTTAGCCTAGCACTTGATCGTTTAGTATGTTGCTATTGCTTTCTTCATGACTTATACAAAGTTCCTACAACTATGAGATTATGCAACTCCCGTTTTATCGGAGGAACACTTTGTGTGCTACCAAACGTCACAACATAACTGGATGATTATAAAGGAGCTCTACAGGTGTCTCCAAAGGTACATGTTGAGTTGGCGTATTTCGAGATTAGGTTTTGTCACTCCGATTGTCGGAGAGGTATCTCTGGGCCCTCTCGGTAATGCACATCACTATAAGCCTTGCAAGCAATGTATCTAATGAGTTAGTTACGGAATGATGCATTATGTAACGAGTAAAGAGACTTGCCGGTAACGAGATTGAACTAGGTATTGGATACTGACGATCGAATCTCGGGCAAGTAACATACCGATGACAAAGGCAACAACGTATGTTGTTATGCGGTTTGACCGATAAAGATCTTCGTAGAATATGTAGGAGCCAATATGAGCATCCAGGTTCCGCTATTGGTTATTGACCGGAAATAGTTCTAGGTCATGTCTACATAGTTCTCGAACCCGTAGGGTCCGCACGCTTAACGTTACGATGACAGTTTTATTATGAGTTTATAAGTTTTGACGTACCGAAGGTTGTTCGGAGTTCCGGATGTGATCACGGACATGACGAGGAGTCTCGAAATGGTCAAGACATAAAGATTGATATATTGGACGACTATATTCGGACAGCGGAAGTGTTCCGGGTGATTTCGGAGAAAACCGGAGTACAGGAGGGGTTACCGGAACCCCCCGGGGAAGTATTGGGCCTTAGTGGGCCTGAGGGGAGAGAGAGGGCAGCAGCCCAGGAGGTGGCGCGCCCCCTCCCATGGGGAGTCCGAATTCGACTAGGGGGGCCTCTTTCCCTCTCCCTCTCCCTCTCTTTCCTTCCCCCTTCCTACTTCCTAGTTGGACTAGGAAAGGGGAGTCCTACTCCCACTAGGAGGAGGACTCCCCCCTCCTTGGCGCTCCCCTAGGGCCGGCCGGTCTCCCCCCTTGCTCCTTTATATACGGGGGCAGGGGGCACCTCTAGACACACAAGTTGATCTTCGTGATCGTTCCTTAACCGTGTGCGGTGCCCCCCTCCACCATATTCCACCTCGGTCATATCGTAGCGGTGCTTAGGCGAAGCCCTGCATCGGTAGAACATCATCATCGTCACCATGCCGTTGTGCTGACGGAACTCATCCCCGACACCCTGCTGGATCGGAGTCCGGGGATCATCATCGAGCTGAACGTGTGCTGAACTTGAAGGTGCCGTACGTTCGATACTTGGATCGGTCGAATCGTGAAGACGTACGACTACATCAACCGCGTTGTCATAACACTTTCGCTTTCGGTCTACGAGGGTACATGGACAACACTCTCCCCTCTTGTTATTTACTTTCGATATAAGCCCTTTCTGCGATGTCGCTCAGACGTCCGACTGTGGCACGCTTGTTATTTACTTTTGATATAAGCCCTTTCTGCGATGTCGCTCAGACGTCCGACTGTGGCACGCATGTTATTTACTTTCAATATAAGCCCTTCCTGCGATGTCGCTTCAACGTCCGACTGTGGCACGCATGTCATTTACTTTTCAATATAAGCCCTTTATGTGGTGTCGCTTAGACGCCCGACTGCGGTATGATTATTTATTTGTTTACCCTTCGAGGCGTCGCTCCAGACACCCGATCGGTTTTGAATTGTTTGTTGGGATTTCTGGAGGACTACCGCCCGACTTCCTTTTTTACTTATCATGTCGTGCAAATATTTATTAATCGAGTGTGCATTGCTATTTGCTCATAACGCATTCGTGCATGCATTTGTTATATCTTATGTCTGAACTGTCTTGCGAGTACTTTCAAAGTACTCACCTGGCTTGTTGATTTGGCCAGATGTTGATGAAGGCGATCTCATGGATGAAGAGTTCGATAGCGAGTCCGATGCCTAAAGAGTCCCAGTCAGTCCCGTGCGACCCTGGATTTGGTCACTGTATTATATCCGCTTCCGCTACCCGAATAAATTCATCGAGCCTCACCTCGACGCTCGATGAGCCGCCAGTTTAGGAGTCATGTTATCCACTCCACTGTGATATATCCACCACCACTTTTATCTCGAGTCAGTAGTATGCCACCACACCCCTGTATCATAACCGCCCTTATGTATAATATTGGCGTGTTTGTAATAAATTGTTGAGCAGCCTCAGCTCAACCCTGTAATATTTTTAATGCTACTGGCCTTCTGTATCAAGTATTTGTCTACCAGTAAGGATAACTCTTCCTATACTGGAATCAAAAGATTGATTTCTCAATGAGTATTTTATTGAAAAACCGGTCGTGACACGCAGCCCCTCTTTCCCTCTCCCTCTCCCTCTCCCTCTCTTTCCTTCTCCCTTCCTCCTTCCTAGTTGGACTAGGAAAGGGGAGTCCTACTCCCACTAGGAGGAGGACTCCCCCCTCCTTGGCGCGCCCCCTAGGGCCGGCCGGCCTCCCCCCTTGCTCCTTTATATACGGGGGCAGGGGGCACCTCTAGACACACAAGTTGATCTTCGTGATCGTTCCTTAGCTGTGTGCGGTGCCCCCCTCCACCATATTCCACCTCGGTCATATCGTAGCGGTGCTTAGGCGAAGCCCTGCGTCGGTAGAACATCATCATCGTCACCATGCCGTCGTGCTGACGGAACTCATCCCCAACACCCTACTGGATCGGAGTCTGGGGATCGTCATCGAGCTAAACATGTGCTGAACTCGGAGGTGCCGTACGTTCGGTACTTGGATCGGTCGAATCGTGAAGACGTACGACTACATCAACCGCGTTGTCATAACGCTTCCGCTTTCGGTCTACGAGGGTACGTGGACAACACTCTCCCCTCTCGTTGCTATGCATCACCATGATCTTGCGTGTGCGTAGGAATTTTTTTGAAATTACTATGTTCCCCAACAAATATAAGTGTGGGAAACTATAGAGCAATAACAACACTTGTAATGTGCATGACATGAGAACATAACTGTTTATTCAATTGAAACTGAAATCAACATAGAGCAAGTTACAACAGCAAAGCAGTTAAAGAAACAGCTTTAAAACATACCTGTTGCACCATTGGAGTTTCAATTCCATCCTTCAAATTTGAAAATAGTTGGTATGAGTAAATACAGTGATGCAAGAGCAAAGGAGTATGAACCATAGCTACAGAACCTGACCTGAGAACAAATCTTCTTCTCCTTTAAGCGTTGAGTTGGGATACGGAGTGGTGGTCCTCGTGCTTTGGGCACTGCAGTTCCCTTACTAACTGCTCGTGTTTGGGTGCTCTGTGGTGGAGACGGTGTTGTGTCAACTGAAATTGGATTACTATCTGTCGGGGTTGGGGTTAGAAGGGGTGTAGCTGGTTCTCTATCCAACCGGGTAGGGGTACAATCTGCGAGAGTCTGGGTTGTGTGTGGTGGGGCTGGTTCTTGGGCAAGTACAACCGTGGTTCTATCTGCATCAATTGGTAGCACTATCTTTTCTGAAGATCGTGTTGTTACTCCCTTAGATACTGTCATCACCCTATCCAATTTAAATGGTTGATAAACAAGAAAAGTAATTGAAAGTACAGACATTGTATGATAGATAGGTGCAATGGATAGTGGGGAATAAAAGAGGGCATGAAATAATTCACATTTATGTTGTCTAACCAAACAGGATAGCATGACACAATTTCACATATATGATGGCTAACTAAACAAGATAGCATGACACAATTTCACATTATGATGGCTAACTAAAAAAGATGGAAAGACATAGTTCAAAATATGATGACTATGTAAACAGGATGACAAGATATAACTATATAATGTGTTTATTAAATAGGTTGACATGCCATAATTCACAGACATGCCGCCTGTGGAAACATGATAGCATGATATAATTCACGGATAGAATGGCATAATTCAAAATATGATGACTGTAAACACTAAAGAGGATGAGATGATATAACTATATGATGTCTTTATGAAATGGGTTGCCATGCCATAATTCAGATAGATGCTATGTATGTAAACATGATGGAATGATATAATTCAAATATATGATTTATATAGTAAGCAAGTAAGCAGATGGCAATCCATATATGATGTGAAAACTAAGCAATGCAAGACAACAGGCATGACATGGGTAATATAACCCTGCCATGTTTGAGCATAGACCTCGGGGGAAAATAGGACCGGTCATCAGTCTCTGAATCCTCCTCTGAGGAGCTCTCTGTAACCAGCAAGATGTCTACTTTAGCAGGTAGCATTGTCTCCTCTGAATACCTTGTTTTCACTCTAGATACTTCCATCACCGCTTCAAATGGCTGATGCACAGGAAGAGTAGTTGAATATACAAACGTTTTCGACAAATGGAACACATAATACAAAAAAATGGTAGCATAATATAATTCACATACATGATGATTGGTTAAACAGCATGGCATTGCATAATTCACATATATAATGCCTTTGCAACAAGATAGCATTGCATAATTCACATATATAATGTCTTGCAACAAGATGGCAATGCATAATTCACATATATGGTAATTAGACACTAAACAGATGGCATTCACATAAAGCATGTCTAAACTAATCAAATGACATAGCAATGCAAGACACCATACGCATGATATGAGCAACATAACCCTGCCAAGTTAGAGCATACACCTCGAGGGGGGGAATAGGACTGGTCATCCGTCTCTGAATCCTCCTCTGAGGAGCTATCCGTAACCAGCGAGATATGCGCTTCGTCAGATAGCATAGTCTACTCTGAAGACCTTGTTTTCACTCCAGAATTTTCCATCACCGTGTCAAATGGTTGATGCACACGAATAGTAGTTGGATGTACTAACATTGTTGACAAATGTAATACGTAACAAAAAAAGGATGGCCTGATATAATTCACATATAAGATGACTGGCTAAGCAGGATGGCATTACAAAATTCACATATATGATGTCTGGCTAAACAAGATGGTGTTGCATAATTCACATAAACGATGAATAAACTAAACAGATGGCATTCATACAAAGGATGTCTAAACTAAGCAGATGACATATTTGATGTATAAAGTAAGCAATGCAAGGCACCATATGCATGATATAACCAACATCAGCATGCCAAGTTAGAGCGAAGACCTCAAGGGGTAAATAGGAGTGGTATTCTCCTTCTGAATCCCCCTCAGAACAGATATCTTCCTCTCGATTACAATCCGAAATGAGTGGAGGGGGGCTGCCTTTGCGCCTACCATGGAGCGATGTCTGCATGAATTTTTATTGCGACGCAAGGCTCGTCTCTTTTGCTCGACATGTTTAGTTCCATTGTTTACAATAACTGACATGCATAGGAATAAAACATAGTGAGATTATGTAAGGAGTGCATGCAGAAATCCAGAGTGATGGTAGCAACCTGTGGATAGACCCAAAACCAATGATAGCAGGCAGATAATGGCTTCAGTTAAAAAATACAGATAATGGCTTCTTTACTGTTTGTTGCCCACCCAACATGAAACTCATAGTAGACACCAGAGATTAACCAGATAGTATATAGATACTATTGATTGCGGCCCCGATATGTACCCCACAACCATTTAAAAACTCAAGTTTGACCATTAGTTTGGAGCTGACTCAGAGTCTAATCGGTGAACAGGACGATAAAGTAGCATGTAATATTAAGTGATGCATAACGTAAGCAGACACGAAAGAGTGTGACCTCTCTTACGGACCTGTGTAGTCCTCAAGGTCATCTGCTCGGTTGATGATGGTAATGCAGTTTTCATGGTTGCCAGCGGCGGGGAAGAAGATCTAAGGCAGCGAAAGACAGTCTAGAGGCCGGATCCCTATTGTGCTAGGCCCTTCTGTCGTTGGAGCAGCTGAGCTGGGGTGGACGACGGCGCAGCAGGAGCGGGACAAACCACGCAAGGTTTTCTTTGACAACATCTGTAAGAGAAGTAATTCTGTAAGGGCTCGTTTGAATTGGAGGATTGTAACAATGCAAGGATAGGAAATACACAGTAATAGGATAGGAATGCATGTGCAAAACAGAGAATTTGAAAACACAGGATTTCTGCCAATCTGGGTGTTTGGTTCACAAGAATTGGAAGATCACAGGATGCAAAGAAGCATGGTGAGATTAAGTCAAACCACAAGAAAATGTATTGTTATAATGCTATTATGCTGCTATCTCTTAGTCTTGTGCTTCGTGAATAGGAATTTGAAAAGGAGGACAAGTGGATATTAAAATTCCTACAGTTTTTCTTTCAAGGAGACACTAAAGGAATAAATCCTACAGTTTTCCTTTGCTCCATTCCTTTGAACCAAATGCATGAATAGTAGTACCATAGGAAACTTTCCAATTCCTATGTTTTTCCTTCACTTTTCCTTTCAATCACTGACGATTCTAGTAGGCAGTCTTGAGCAAGGAAAAGCCCTACACTCAAAAAATGTTTTTGTGCTGCTTCTACTACTTTGGACCCAGGCCACTGCCCTACTAGCTCAACTCCCAGGCCCATCGAAAAATGTGCAGCTCAAACACTCAGAGATAAATAATGATAGCGTTCAAGAGAGTCCATCACAGATAGCTAAGTTGCCTGGTACCTCACTGCTTGTCATATAGTAGATAAATTTAACTGTAGTGGTTGGTGGGAAATGAAAAAACAATTGGTTCAATCGAGTACTTATAAGCCGAACGGGACCTGAGCTCCTCTCTTAAACCAAGGCATACTTCACGTTACTGCATGTGCTCAGTGGATAATATATATAACATGTAGAGTAAAAAAGAGATGCAACAAGTGTACAACCTCTTTGGCGAAGCCATGTCGATCTCAGCGTGATTGGGTTGGTCGGTGAGGATGATCCGGCTGACTTGGCTGTCAGAGGAGGGGAAGAAGATCTTAAGCATCTTGAGATGGAGCCCGGTGTACTGCTCCGCTGTGATGGAGGGTTTCATCGTGGGAGCAGCTCCGGTGAGTTGTACGATGCCGAGGTTGAAGCAGGACAGGAGAGACAACGTTAACCTAAGTGGAATTCTAATAGCATCTCCAATAGATGATATAAAATACATAACCAAAAAGTGCTAGATGTAAAATACATCAACCGCTCATCTCTGAACATAACTGTCGAAACTGAATTTAACTATCGAAACTGAACTTAACTGCCGAAACTAAATATTGCTGTCGAAACTGAATTTTACTGTCGAAACTAAACGCACTAGAGGTGAGGCTACACGTCAGTCGACTGAATTTTTCATCTCTGGTCAGTCGATTTTCCAGCCGTTGGATACAAAATCAAGGGCCTGCAGTTCATCTTCAACCTCCACCCCCCTGAGCCGCCAGCCACCACCGGCCAAACAGCTGCCCCCCACCGCCCGCGGGCAGCGGTGCACCGCCCCGTGATGACCCACAAGTATAGGGGATCTATCATAGTCCTTTAGATAAGTAAGAGTGTCGAACCCAACGAGGAGCAGAAGGAAATGACAAGCGGTTTTCAGTAAGGTATTCTCTGCAAGCACTGAAATTGTAGGTAACAGATAGTTTTGTGATAAGATAATTCGTAACAGGTAACAAGCAATGAAAGTAAACAAGGTGCAGCAAGGTGGCCCAGTCCTTTTTGTAGCAAAGGACAAGCCTGGACAATTTCTTATAATGAGAAAAGTGAAGGAAATATGCCCAAGAGGAAATAATAAAGTTATTATTTATTTCCTTATTTCATGATAAATGTTTATTATTCATGCTAGAATTGTATTAACCGGAAACATAATACATGTGTGAATACATAGACAAACATAGTGTCACTAGTATGCCTCTACTTGACTAGCTCGTGAATCAAAGATGGTTAAGTTTCCTAGCCATGGACAAAAGAGTTGTCATTTGATTAATGGGGTCACATCATTAGGAGAATGATGTGATTGACTTGACCCATTCCGTTAGCTTAGCACTTGATCGTTTAGTATGTTGCTATTGCTTTCTTCATGACTTATACATGTTCCTATGACTATGAGATTATGCAACTCCATTTACTGAAGAACACTTTGTGTGCTACCAAACATCACAACGTAACTGGGTGATTATAAAGGAGCTCTACAGGTGTCTCCAAAGGTACATGTTGGGTTGGCGTATTTTGAGATTAGGATTTGTCACTCCGATTGTCGGAGAGGTATCTCTGGGCCCTCTCGGTAATGCACATCACTTAAGCCTTGCAAGCATTGCAACTAATGAGTTAGTTGCGAGATGATGTATTACGTAACGAGTAAAGAGACTTGCCGGTAACGAGATTGAACTAGGTATTGGATACCGACGATCGAATCTCGGGCAAGTAACATACCGATGACAAAGGGAACAACGTATGTTGTTATGCGGTTCGACCGATAAAGATCTTCGTAAAATATGTAGGAGCCAATATGAGCATCCAGGTTCCGCTATTGGTTATTGACTGGAGACGTGTCTCGGTCATGTCTACATAGTTCTCGAACCCGTAGGGTCCGCACGCTTAAGGTTTCGATGACAGTTTTATTATGAGTTTATGAGTTTTGATGTACCGAAGGAGTTCGGAGTCCCGTATGAGATCGGGGACATGACGAGGAGTCTCGAAATGGTCGAGACGTAAATATCGATATATTGGACGACTATATTCGGAGTTCGGAAAGGTTCCGAGTGATTCGGGTATTTTTCGGAGTACCGGAGAGTTACGGGAATTCGCCGGGGAGTATATGGGCCTTATTGGGCCATACGGGAATAGAGGAGAGAGACCAAAAGGAAGGAGGCCTGCGCCCCCCCTCTGGTCCAAATTGGACAAGTGGCGCAGCCCCCTTTTCCTTCTTCCTCTGCCCCTCTTTCCCCTTCTCCTACTCCAACAAGGAAGGAGGGAGTCCTACTCCCGGTGGGAGTAGGACTCCCCTTGGTGCGCCCCCTCCTAGGCCGGCCGCCCCCTCTCCCCTTGCTCCTTTATATACGGGGGCAGGGGGCCACCCCAGGACACACAAATTGATCTTCGTGATCGTTCCTTAGCCGTGTGCGGTGCCCCCCTCCACCATATTCCACCTCGGTCATATCGTTGCGGTGCTTAGGCGAAGCCCTGCGTCGGTAGAACATCATCATCGTCACCATGCCGTCGTGCTGACGGAACTCATCCCCAACACCCTGCTGGATCAGAGTCCGGGGATCGTCATCGAGCTGAACGTGTGCTGAACTCGGAGGTGCTGTACGTTCGGTGCTTGGATCGGTCGGATCGTGAAGACGTACGACTACATCAACCGCGTTGTCATAACGCTTCCGCTTACGGTCTACGAGGGTACGTGGACAACACTCTCCCCTCTCGTTGCTATACATCACCATGATCTTGCGTGTGCGTAGGATAATTTTGAAATTACTACGTTCCCCAACAGTGGCATCCGAGCCTAGGTTTTATGCGTTGATGTTATATGCACGAGTAGAACACAAGTGAGTTGTGGGCGATACAAGTCATACTGCTTACCAGCGTGTAATACTTTGGTTCAGCGGTATTGTTGGATGAAGCAGCCCGGACCGACATTACGCGTACGCTTACGCGAGACTGGTTCTACCGACGTGCTTTGCACACAGGTGGCTGACGGGTGTCTGTTTCTCCAACTTTAGTTGAACCGAGTGTGGCTACGCCCGGTCCTTGCGAAGGTTAAAACAGCACTAACTTGACGAACTATCGTTGTGGTTTTGATGCGTAGGTAAGAACGGTTCTTGCTCAGCCCGTAGCAGCCACGTAAAATTTGCAACAACAAAGTAGAGGACGTCTAACTTTTTTTTGCAGGGCATGTTGTGATGTGATATGGTCAAGACGTGATGCTATATTTTATTGTATGAGATGATCATGTTTTGTAACCAAAGTTATCGGCAACTGGCAGGAGCCATATGGTTGTCGCTTTATTGTATGAAATGCAAACGCGCTGTAATTGCTTTACTTTATCACTAAGCGGTAGCGATAGTCGTAAAAGCAATAGATGGCGTAACGACAATGATGCTACGATGGAGATCAAGGTGTCGCACCGGTGACGATGGTGATCATGACGGTGCTTCGGAGATGGAGATCACAAGCACAAGATGATGATGGCCATATCATATCACTTATATTCATTGCATGTGATGTTTATCCTTTATGCATCTTATATTGCTTTGATTGATGGTAGCATTTTAAGATGATCTCTCACTAAATTATCAAGAAGTGTTCTCCTTGAGTATGCACCGTTGCGAAAGTTCTTCGTGCTGAGACACCACGTGATGATCGGGTGTGATAGGCTCTACGTTCAAATACAACGGGTGCAAAACAGTTGCACACGCAGAATACCCAGGTTAAACTTGACGAGCCTAGCATATAACAGATATGGCCTCGGAACACGGAGACCAAAAGGTCGAGCGTGAATCATATAGTAGATATGATCAACATAGTGATGTTCACCATTGAAACTACTCCATCTCACGTGATGATCGGACATGGTTTAGTTGATTTGGATCACGTGATCACTTAGATGACTAGAGAGATGTCTGTCTAAGTGGGAATTCTTTAGTAATATGATTAATTGAACTTAAATTTATCATGAACTTAGTCATGGTAGTATTTTGCAAATTATGTTGTAGATCAATAGCTCGCGTTGTTGCTTTCATATGTTTATTTTGATATGTTTCTAGAGAAAATTGTGTTGAAAGATGTTAGTAGCAATGATGCGGATTTGATACGTGATCTGAGGATTATCCTCGTTGCTGCACAGAAGAATTATGTCCTTGATGCACCGCTAGGTGACAGACCTATTGCAGGAGCAGATGCACCACTAGGTGACAGACCTAGCTCAATATGATGACTACTTGATAGTTTTGTGCACCATGCTTTATGGCTTAGAACCGGGACTACAAAAACGTTTTTGAAACGTCATGGAACATATAAGATGTTTCAAGAGATGAAATTGGTATTTCAGACTCATGCCCGTGTCAATACGTATGAGACCTTTGACAAATACTTCGCCTAAAAGATGGAGGAGAATTGCTCAACTAGTGAGCAAGTACTTAGATTGTCTGAGTACTACAATCGCTTGAATCAAGTGGGAGTTAATCTTCCAGATAAAATAGTGATTGGCAGAGTTCTATAGTCACCATCACCAAGTTAGTAGAACTTTGTGATGAACTATAGTATGCAAGGATGACGAAAGCGATTCCCGAGCTCTTCGTGATGTTGAAATCAACGAAGGTAGAAATCAAGAAAGAGCATCAAGTGTTGATGGTTGACAAGATCACTAGTTTAAAGAAAAGGGCAAGGGGAAAGAAAGGGAAACTTCAAGTAGAATGACAAGCAAGTTGTCACCCCCACGAAGAATCCCAAAGCTGAACCAAAGCCTGAAACTGAGTGCTTACACTGCAAAGGAAATGGTCACTGGAAACGGAAATACCCTAAATATTTTGTGGATAAGAAGGATGGCAGAGTGAACAAGGGTATATTTGATATACAGGTTATTGATGTGTACCTTACTAGTGTTTATAGTAGCCCCCGAGTATTTGATACTTGTTCGGTTGCTAAAAATTAGTGATTCAAAACAGGAGTTACAGAATAAACAGAGACTAGTTGAGGGTGAAGTGACGATGTGTATTGGAAGTGGTTCCAAGATTGATATGATCATCATCACACTCTCTCTACACTTTCGAGATTAGTGTTGAACCTAAATAAATGTTATTTGGCGTTTGCGTTGAGCATGAATATGATTTGATCATGTTCATTGCAATAGGTTTATTCATTTAAAGACAAAGAATAATTGTTGTTCTGTTTACATGAATAAAACTTTCGATGGTCATACACCCAATGAAAATAGTTTGTTGGATCTCGATCGTAGTGATACACATATTCATAATATTGATGCCAAAAGATGCAAAGCTAATAATGATAGTGCAACTTATTTGTGGCACTGCCGTTTGGGTCATATCGGTGTAAAGCGCATGAAGAAACTCCATAAAGATGGATTTTTGGAATCACTTGGTTATGAATCATTTGATGCTTGCGAACCGTGCCTTTTGGGCAAGATGACTAAAACTCCGTTCTCCGGAACAATGGAATGAGCTACTGACTTATTGGAAATAATACATACCGATGTATGCGATCCGATGAGTGTTAAGGCTCGTGGCAAGTATCGTTATTTTCTAACCTTCACAAATGATTTGAGCAGATATGGGTATATCTACTTGATGAAACATAAGTCTGAAATAGTTGAAAAGTTCAAAGAATTTCAGAGTGAAGTGGAAAAATCATCGTAACAAGAAAAATAAAGTTTCTACGATCTGATCGTGGAGACGAATATTTGAGTTATGAGTTTGGTCTTCATTTGAAACAATGTGAAATAGTTTCGCAACTCACGCCATCTAGAACACCGCAATGTAATGGTGTGTCCGAACGTCGTAATCGTACTTTACTAGATATGGTGCGATCTATGATGTCTCTTATTGGTTTACCACTATCGTTTTGGGGTTATGCATTAGAGACAGCTGCATTCACGTTTAATAGGGCACCATATAAATCCGTTGAGACGACACCGTGGTTTAGCAGTAAACCTAAGCTGTCGTTTCTTAAAGCTTGGAGTTGCGATGCTTATATGAAAAAGGTTTTCAACCTGATAAGCTCGAACCCAAATCGGAGAAGTGCGTCTTCATAGAATACCCAAAGGTAACTATTGGGTACACCTTCTATCACAGATTTGAAGGCAAGTTATTCGTTGCTAAGATGGATCCTTTCTAGAGAAGAAGTTTCTCTCGAAAGAAGTGAGTGGAGGAAAGTAGAACTTGATGAGGTAATTGTACCTTCTCCCTTATTGGAAAGTAGTTCATCACAGAAATCAGTTCCAGTGATTCCTACACCAATTAGTGAGGAAGTTAATGATGATGATCATGAAACTTGAGATCAAGTTGCTACCAAACCTCGTAGGTCTTCCAGAGTAAGATCCGCACCAGAGTGGTACGGTAATCATGTTCTGGAAGTCATGTTACTAGACCATGATGAACCTACGAACTATGAGGAAGCGATGATGAGCCCAGATTCCACGAAATGGCTTGAGGCCATAAAATCTGAGATATGATCCATGTATGAGAACAAAGTATGGACTTTGATTGACTTGCTCGATGATCAGCAAGCCATGTAAAATAAATGGATCTTCAAGAGGAAGACGGACACTGATAGTAGTGTTACTATCTACTAAGCTCGACTTGTTGCGAAAGGTTTTCAACAAGTTCAAGGTGTTGAATACGATGATATTTTCACACTCGTATTGAAGCTTAAGTCTGTCTGAATCATGTTAGCAATTGCCACATTTTATGAAATCTGGCAAATGGATGTCAAAACTGCATTCCTTAATGGATTTATTAAAGAAGAGTTGTATATGATGCAACCAGAAAGTTTTTGTCAATCCTAAAGATGCTAACAAAGTGTGCAAGCTCCAGCAATCCATCAATGGACTGGTGCAAGCATCTCGGAGTTGGAATATACGCTTTGATGAGTTGATCAAAGCATATGGTTTTATACAGACTTTTGGAAAGACCTGTATTTACAAGAAAGTGAGTGGGAGCACTACAGCATTTCTGATAAGTATATGTGAATGACATATTATTAATTGGAAATGATGTAGAATTTTCTGGAAAGCATAAAGGAGTGTTTTAAAGGAGTTTTTCAAAGAAAGACCTCGGTGAAGCTGCTTACACATTGAGCATCAAGATCTATATAGATAGATCAAGACGCTTGATAAGTTTTTCAATGAGTACATACCTTGATAAATTTTTTGAAGTAGTTCAAATTGGAACAGTCAAAGAAAGAGTTCTTGCCTGTGTTGCAAGGTGTGAAGTTGAGTAAGACTCAAAACCCGACTATGGCAGAAAATAGAAAGAGAATGAAAAGTCATTCCCTATGCCTCAGTCATAGGTTCTATAAAGTATGCTATGCTGTGAACCAGACCTATTGTATACCTTGCTCTGTGTTTGGCAAAGGAATACAATTTTGATCTAATAGTAGATCACTGGACAGCGGTCAAGAATATCCTTAGTGAGGACTAAGGAAATACTTCTCGATTATGGAGGTGATAAAAGAGCCCGTCATAAAAAGTTACATCGATGCAAGTTTTTACACTGATCCAGATGACTCTAAGTCTCAATCTGGATACATATTGAAAGTGGGAGCAATTAGCTAGAGTAGCTCCATGCAGAGCATTGTAGACATAGAATATTTGCAAAATACATATGGCTCTGAATGTGACAGACCCGTTGACTAAACTTCTCTCACGAGCAAAACATGATCATACCTTAGTACTCTTTGGGTGTTAATCACATAGCGATGTGAACTAGATTATTGACTCTAGTAAACCTTTTGGGTGTTGGTCACATAACGATGTGAACTATGGGTGTTAATCATATACAGATATGAATATTGGTGTTAAATAACATGGCGATGTGAACTAGATTATTGACTCTAGTGCAAGTGGGAGACTGAAGGAAATATGCCCTAGAGGCAATAATAAAGTTATTATTTATTTCCTTATATCATGATAAATGTTTATTATTCATGCTAGAATTGTATTAACCGGAAACATAATACATGTGTGAATACATAGACAAACATAGTGTCACTAGTATGCCTCTACTTGACTAGCTCATTTATCAAAGATGGTTATGTTTCCTAGCCATGGACAAAAGAGTTGTCATTTGATTAACGGGATCACGTCATTAGGAGAATGATGTGATTGACTTGACCCATTCCGTTAGCTTAGCACTTGATCGTTTAGTATGTTGCTATTGCTTTCTTCATGACTTATACATGTTCCTATAACTATGAGATTATGCAACTCCCATTTACCGGAGGAACACTTTGGGTGCTACCAAACGTCACAACGTAACTGGGTGATTATAAAGGAGTACTACAGGTGTCTCCAAAGGTACATGTTGGGTTGCCGTATTTCGAGATTAGGTTTTGTCACTCCGATTGTCGGAGAGGTATCTTTGGGCCCTCTCGGTAATGCACATCACTTAAGCCTTGCAAGCATTGCAACTAATGAGTTAGTTGTGAGATGATGTATTACGTAACGAGTAAAGAGACTTGCCGGTAACGAGATGTAACTAGGTATTGGATACCGACGATCGAATCTCGGGCAAGTAACATACCAATGACAAAGGGAACAACTTATGTTGTTATGCGGTTTGACCGATAAAGATCTTCGTAGAATATGTAGGAGCCAATATGAGCATCCAGGTTCCACTATTGGTTATTGACTGGAGACGTGTCTCGGTCATGTCTACATAGTTCTCAAACCCGTAGGGTCCGCATGCTTAAGGTTTCGATGACAGTTTTATTATGAGTTTATGAGTTTTGATGTACCGAAGGAGTTCGGAGTCCTGGATGAGATCGGGTACATGACGAGGAGTCTCGAAATGGTCGAGACATAAAGATCAATATATTGGACGACTATATTCGGAGTTTGGAAAGGTTCCGAGTGATTCGGGTATTTTTCGGAGTACCGGAGAGTTACGGGAATTCGCCGGGGAGTATATGGGCCTTATTGGGCCATACGGGAATAGAGGAGAGAGACCAAAAGGAAGGAGGCCTGCGCCCCCCCCCCCTCTGGTCCGAATTGGACAAGGGGCGCAGCCCCCTTTTCCTTCTTCCTCTCCCCCTCTTCCCCTTCTCCTACTCCAACAAGGAAGGAGGGAGTCCTACTCCCGGTGGGAGTAGGATTCCCCTTGGTGCGCCCCCTCCTAGGCCGGCCGCCCCCTCTCCCCTTGCTCCTTTATATACGGGGGAAGGGGGCCACCCCAGGACACACAAGTTGATCTTCGTGATCGTTCCTTAGCCGTGTGCGGTGCCCCCCTCCACCATATTCCACCTCGGTCATATCGTTGCGGTGCTTAGGCGAAGCCCTGCGTCGGTAGAACATCATCATCGTCACCACGCCGTCGTGCTGACGGAACTCATCCCCGACACCCTGCTGGATCGGAGTCCGGAGATCGTCATCGAGCTGAATGTGTGCTGAACTCGAGGGTGCCGTACGTTCGGTGCTTGGATCGGTCGGATCATGAAGACGTACGACTACATCAACCGTGTTGTCATAACGCTTCCGCTTACGGTCTACGAGGGTACATGGACAACACTCTCCCCTCTCGTTGCTATACATCACCATGATCTTGCGTGTGCGTAGGATAATTTTGAAATTACTACGTTCCCCAACTAAAAGCACTCCTGAGGACACATTGGAATTATCGTCAAGCTAGTTTCATCACGCTCATATGATTAGTGTTTGTTACTTTGATAATTTGATATGTGGGTGGACCGGTGCTTGGGTACCGCCCTTTCTTGGACAAGCATCCCACTTATGATTAACCCCTATTGCAAGTATCTGCAACTACAAAATAAGTATTAAGGTAAAACTAACCATAGCATGAAACTAGTGGATCCAAATCAGCCCCTTACGAAGCAACTTATAAACTAGGGTTTAAGCTTTTGTCACTCTAGCAACCCATCATCTACTTATTACTTTCCAATGCCTTCCTCTAGGCCCAAATAATGGTGAAGTGTCATGTAGTCGACGTTCACATAACACCACTAGAGGAGAAACAACATACATCTCATCAAAATATCGAACGAATACCAAATTCACATGACTACTAATAGCAAGACTTCACCCATGTCTTCAGGAAAAAACATAACTACTCACAAAGCATATTCATGTTCATGATCAGAGGAGTATTAATATGCATTAAGGATCTAAACATATGATCTTCCACCAAGTAAACCAATTAGCATGAACTACAACGAGTAATCAAGACTACTAGCAACCTGCAGGTACCAATTTGTGGTTTTGATACAAGATTGGATACAAGAGATGAACTAGGGTTTTGAGAGGAGATGGTGCTGGTGAAGATTTTGATGGAGATTGACCCCCTCCCGATGAGAGGATCATTGGTGATGACGATGGTGATGATTTCCCCCTCCCGGTGGGAAGTTTCCCCGGCAGAACAGCTCCGCCGGAGCCCTAGATTGGTTCCGCCAAGGTTCCGCCTCGTGGCGGCGGAGTTTTGTCCCGTAAGCTTTCTTACGATTTTTTCCAGGGTAAAAGCCTTCATATAGCAGAAGTTGGGCACCAGAGGGCCACCAGGGGGCCCACGGGACAGGGGGCACGCCCAATAGGGGTGGGCGCGCTCCCCACCCTCGTGGCCAGGGTGTGGGCCCCCTCTGGTACTTTCTTTGATCAATAATTCTTATTGATTCCAAAAATGACTTTCGTGGAGTTTCGGGACTTTTGGAGCTGTGCAGAATAGGTTTCCAATATTTGCTCCTTTTCCAGCCAGAATCCCAGCTGCCGGCATTCTCCCTCTTCATGATAAACCTTGTAAAATAAGAGAGAATAGCCATAAGTATCGTGACATAACGTGTAATAACATCCCATAATGCAATAAATATCGATATAAAAGCATGATGCAAAATGGACGTATCAACTCCCCCAAGCTTAGACCTCGCTTGTCCTCAAGCGGAAGCCGATATCGAAATATATGTCCACATGTTTAGAGATAGAGATGTCGATAAAAATAAAATACAGACATGAGTGCATCATGATCATTCTTATAACAGCAACATATATAGATTTTGTCATATGATTTCTTATGCTCAAGTAACAATCTATTCACAATGTCAAGTATGGTTCAGAAACTTCATTGAGAACCAGCAAACTATAATCTCAGTCATTGAAGCAATTGCAATTTATCATAACATCAAAAAGAGTCAAGAATAGAGCTTTTCAGCAAGTCCACATACTCAACTATCATATAGTCTTCTACAATTGCTAACACTCACGCAATACTTATGGTTATGGAGTTTTAATCGGACACTGAGAAAGATAGGGGCTTATAATGTTGCCTCCCAACGTATTCACCTTTGGGTGATGTCAACAATAATAGTTCATGCTAACTTACATCCATTTGGATATATATATATATCAGGATCTTCCCAACACGAGGTGCTTGCCAAAGGATAAAATGAAAAAGGGAAAGGTGAAGATCACCTTGACTCTTGCAAAAAGTAAAACACATAAAGTAAAAGATAGGCCCTACGCAGAGGGAAGCAGAGGTTGTCATGTGCTTTTAGGGTTGGATGCACAAAATCTTAATGCAAAAGAACGTCACTTTATATTGCCACTTGTGATATGAACCTTTATTATGTAGTCTGTCGCTTTTATTACTTCCATATCACACGATCGTATAAAGCTTATTTTCTCCGCACTAATAAGTCATACATATTTAGAGAGCAATTTTTATTGCTTGCAACATGGCAACTTACTTGAAGGATCTTACTCAATCCATAGGTAGGTATGGTGGATTCTCATGGCAAAACTGGGTTTAAGGATATTTGGAAGCACAAGTAGTATCTCTACTTGGTGCAAGGAATTTGGCTAGCATGAGGGGGAAAAGCAAGCTCAACATGTTGGACGATCCATGACAATATACTTTAACTAAGATGTGAGAAAACATAACCCATTACGTTGTCTTCCTTGTCCAACATCAACTCTTTAGCATGTCATACTTTAATGAGTGCTCACAATTATAAAAGATGTCCAAGATAGTATATTTATATGTGAGAACCTCTCTTTCTTTATTATTTCCTACTAATTGCATCGATGACCAAAACCATGTTTGTCAACTCTCAACAACTTTTAAGTCTCATACTCTTTATATGTGAAGTCATTACTATCCATAAGATCAATATGAACTCTTTTATTTCTTTTTATTCTTTCTATTTTCTCAAGATCATAGCAAGATAGCAAAGCCCTTGACTCAACACTAATCTTTATTATATAGCTCACGGACTCGATTACATAGAAGGATCACAAAGCAAAACTCAAAACTAATTCAAATCAAAACTTTATTCTACTAGATCTAGATATTACCAAAGGGATCGAACTAAGTAAAACGTAAAGATAGGAGTGTGATAGTGATACGATACCGATGCACCTCCCCCAAGCTTGGCAGTTGCCAAGGGGAGTGCCCATACCCATGTAATTATGTCTCCTTCTTAAGAGTTGGTGTTGTGATCTTCTAGGCGATGATGCCCCTCAGGATATGATTCTTCTCCTTGAGCTTATTGACTTGCTGTTTGAGGTCCATATTTTCCTTGTGGAGTTTGCCCGTGACGGATAAAGCTCTTTTACCCAAGGATGTTGCATAGCTTCTAGAGAACAAGTGACACTCTTTTTCATATTTTCATAAGAAAGAAATTTAAGATTGGAAGGAATGACCGAGTCTGGAATAGCTGAGCTCTGTAGTTCCCCCATCATGGATCCTGCTTGGAAGCGAGAGGTAACTTCTTGGTCCTCCTCCATGGCATCTATCCTTTTCAAGTCGGCCTCAATCCCATCCTCTATTGATGGCCCAAAGTGATAAGCATCGTTGTTTGCTCCTGGACCTAGCGTCGGGTGGGACACCCGACTCTCCCCGACTGACTCTTGAGAAGACATCTTGCTCTAAATCTGTAACAGAAACAACTCGAAACAAAGATAGAAGTTTTTTGCGTGATACGGTGGTCAAAACCTTCGAGAGATTATATAATGAATTTTTACCGACCAAAAGAAGTAACATGCAACAAAACGGAGTCCGGAAGGCACACAAGGTGCCCACAAGGCAAGGGGGCACGCCCAGTAGGGGTGGGCGCGCCCTCCACCCTCGTGGAGGCCTCGTGTCCTTCCCGGATTACTTCTTGCTTCCTGAAATTCTTAAATATTCCAAAACGGAGAAAAATTGCCATTAGAACTGTTTTGGAGTTGGTTTACTTACCGTACCACATACCTATTCCTTTTCGGTGTCTGAAACGTTCTGGAAAGTGTCCCTTATGTATTCCTCCGGGGTTACGGTTTCAATAATATTAGTTTCAACATTTATAGGATTACCTGAGATATAATGTTTGATTCTTTGATCGTTCACCACCTTCAGATTTGTGCCTTCGAAGTTGATGATTTTATGGCACCGGAACAATAGACTTCCTCGATAACGTAAGGACCTTCCCATTTAGAGAGAAGTTTTTGTTGGGGAATGTAGTAATTTCAAAAAAAATCCTACGCAGACGCAAGATCATGGTGATGCATAGCAACGAGAGGGGAGAGTGTAATCTACATACCCTTGTAGACCGAAAGCGGAAGCGTTAGAACAACGCGGTTGATGTAGTCATACGTCTTCACGGCCCGACCGATCAAGCACCGAAACTACGGCACCTCCGAGTTCTAGCACACGTTCAGCTCGATGACATCCCTTGAACTCCGATCCAGCCGAGTGTCGAGGGAGAGTTCCGTCAGCACGATGGCGTGGTGACGATCTTGATGTTCTACCATCGCAGGGCTTCGCCTAAGCACCGCTACAATATTATCGAGGAGGACTATGGTGGAGGGGGGCACCGCACACGGCTAATAGATCTCAAGGATCAATCGTTATTGTCGTGTCTTTGTGGTGCCCCCCTGCCCCCATATATATAGGAGCAAGGGGGGGGGGGGGTGGCCGGCCTATGGAGGAGGCGCACCAAGGGGGGAGTCCTACTCCCACCGGGAGTAGGACTCCTCCTTTCCTTGTTGGAGAAGGAAAGAGGAGGAGTAGGACCCCTCCTTTCCTTGTTGGAGAAGGAAAGAGGAGGAGAGGGAGAAGGAAAAGTGGGCTGCCCCCCTTGTCCAATTCAGACCAGAGGGGGGGCACAGGCCTCCTTCCTTTTGGCCTCTCTCCTCTATTCCCGTATGGCCCAATAAGGCCCATATACTCCCCGGCGAATTCCCGTAACTCTTCGGTACTCCGAAAAATACCCGAATCACTCGGAACCTTTCCGAAGTCCGAATATAGTCGTCCAATATATCGATCTTTATGTCTCGACCATTTCGAGACTCCTCGTCATGTCCCCGATCTCATCCGGGACTCTGAACTCCTTCGGTACATCAAAACTCACAAACTCATAATATAACTGTCATCGAAACCTTAAGCGTGCGGACCCTACGGGTTCGAGAACTATGTAGGCATGACCTAGAACTATTCTCGGTCAATAACCAATAGCGGAACCTGGATGCTCATATTGGCTCCTACATATTCTACGAAGATCTTTATCGGTCAAACCACATAACAACATACGTTGTTCCCTTTGTCATCGGTATGTTACTTGCCCGAGATTTGATCGTCGGTATCTCAATACCTAGTTCAATCTCGTTACCGGCAAATCTCTTTACTCGTTCCGTAATACATCATCCCGCAACTAACTCATTAGTTGCAATGCTTGCAAGGCTTAAGTGATGTGCATTACCGAGAGGGCCCAGAGATACCTCTCCGACAATCAGAGTGACAAAACCTAATCTCGAAATACGGCAACCCAACATGTACCTTTGGAGACACCTGTAGTACTCCTTTATAATCACCCAGTTACGTTGTGACGTTTGGTAGCACCCAAAGTGTTCCTCCGGTAAATGGGAGTTGCATAATCTCATAGTTATAGGAACATGTATAAGTCATGAAGAAAGCAATAGCAACATACTAAACGATCAAGTGCTAAGCTAACGGAATGGGTCAAGTCAATCACATCATTCTCCTAATGACGTGATCCCGTTAATCAAATGACAACTCTTTTGTCCATGGCTAGGAAACATAACCATCTTTGATAAACGAGCTAGTCAAGTAGAGGCATACTAGTGACACTATGTTTGTCTATGTATTCACACATGTATTATGTTTCCGGTTAATACAATTCTAGCATGAATAATAAACATTTATCATGATATAAGGAAATAAATAATAACTTTATTATTGCCTCTAGGGCATATTTCCTTCAGTCTCCCACTTGCACTAGAGTCAATAATCTAGTTCACATCGCCATGTTATTTAACACCAATATTCATATCTGTATATGATTAACACCCATAGTTCACGTCGTTATGTGACCAACACCCAAAAGGTTTACTAGAGTCAATAATCTAGTTCACATCGCTATGTGATTAACACCCAAAGAGTACTAAGGTATGATCATGTTTTGCTCGTGAGAGAAGTTTAGTCAACGGGTCTGTCACATTCAGAGCCATATGTATTTTGCAAATATTCTATGTCTACAATGCTCTGGATGAAGCTACTCTAGCTAATTGCTCCCACTTTCAATATGTATCCAGATTGAGACTTAGAGTCATCTGGATCAGTGTAAAAACTTGTATCGTTGTAACTTATACGACGAGCTCTTTTATCACCTCCATAATCGAGAAACATCTCCTTAGTCCTTACTAAGGATATTTTTGACCGCTGTCCAGTGATCTACTATTAGATCAAAATTGTATTCCTTTGCCAAACACAGAGCAAGGTATACAATAGGTCTGGTTCACAGCATAGCATACTTTATAGAACCTATGACTGAGGCATAGGGAATGACTTTTCAGTCTCTTTCTATCTTCTGCCGTGGTCGGGTTTTGAGTCTTACTCAATTTCACACCTTGCAGCACAGGCAAGAATTCTTTCTTTGACTGTTCCATTTTGAACTATTTCAAAATCTTGTCAAGGTATGTACTCATTGAAAATCTTATCAAGCGTCTTGATCTATCTCAATAGATTTTGATGCTTAATATGTAAGAAGCTTCACTGAGGTCTTTCTTTGAAAAACTCCTTTCAAACACTCCTTTATGCTTTGCAGAATAATTGTACATTATTTCCGATCAACAATATGTCATTCACATATACTTATCAGAAATGTTGTAGTGCTCCCAGTCACTTTCTTGTAAATACAGGCCTTTCCAAAAGTCTGTATAAAACCATATGCTTTGATCAACTCATCAAAGCGTATATTCCAACTCCGAGATGCTTGCACCAGTACATTGATGGATCGCTGGAGCTTGCACATTTTGTTAGCACCTTTAGGAATTACAAAACCTTCTGGTTGCATCATATACAACTCTTCTTTAGAGAATCCATTGAGGAATGCAGTTTTGACATCCATTTGCCAGATTTCATAAAATGTGGCAATTGCTAACATGATTCGGACAGACTTAAGCATTGATACGAGTGAGAAAATCTCATCATATTCAACACCTTTAACTTGTTGAAAACCTTTCGCAACAAGTCGATCTTAGTAGATAGTAACACTACTATCAGTGTCCGTCTTCCTCTTGAAGATCCATTTATTTAACATGGCTTGCTGATCATCGAGCAAGTCAATCAAAGTCCATACTTTGTTCTTATACATGGATCATATCTCAGATTTTATGGCCTCAAGCCATTTCGTGGAATCTGGGCCCATCATCGCTTCCTCATAGTTCATAGGTTCATCATGGTCTAGTAACATGACTTCCAGAACATGATTACCGTACCACTCTGGTGCGGATCTTACTCTGGAAGACCTACGAGGTTTGGTAGCAACTTGATCTCAAGTTTCATGATCATCATCATTAACTTCCTCACTAATTGGTGTAGGAATCACTGGAACTGATTTCTGTGATGAACTACTTTCCAATAAGGGAGAAGGTACAATTACCTCATCAAGTTCTACTTTCCTCCACTCACTTCTTTCTAGAGAAACTTCTTCTCTAGAAAGGATCCATCTTAGCAACGAATAACTTGACTTCGGATCTGTGATAGAAGGTGTACCCAATAGTTACCTTTGGGTATTCTATGAAGACGCACTTCTCCGATTTGGGTTCGAGCTTATCAGGTTGAAAACCTTTTTCATATAAGCATCGCAACTCCAAGTTTTAAGAAACGACAGCTTAGGTTTACTGCTAAACCATAGTTCATACGGTGTCGTCTCAACGGATTTAGATGTTGCCCTATTAAACGTGAATGCAACTGTCTCTAATGCATAACCCCAAAACGATAGTGGTAAACCGATAAGACACATCATAGATCGCACCATATCTAGTAAAGTACGATTACGACGTTCGGACGCACCATTACATTGTGGTGTTCCAGATGGCGTGAGTTGCGAAACTATTTCACATTGTTTCAAATGAAGACCAAACTCATAACTCAAATATTCGTCTCCACGATCAGATCATAGAAACTTTATTTTTCTTGTTACGATGATTTTTCCACTTCACTCTGAAATTCTTTGAACTTTTCAACTATTTCAGACATATGTTTCATTAAGTAGATATACCCATATCTGCTCAAATCATCTGTGAAGGTTAGAAAATAACGATAATTGCCACAAGCCTTAACACTCATCGGATCGCATACATCGGTATGTATTATTTTCAATAAGTCAGTAGCTCGTTCCATTGTTCCGGAGAATGAAGTTTTAGTCATCTTGCCCAAAAAGCACGGTTCGCAAGCATCAAATGATTCATAACCAAGAGATTCCAAAAATCCATCTTTATGGAGTTTCTTCATGCGCTTTACACCGATATGACCCAAACGGCAGTGCCACAAATAAGTTGCACTATCATTATCAACTTTGCATCTTTTGGCATCAATATTATGATTATGTGTATCACTACGATCGAGATCCAACAAACTATTTTCATTGGGTGTATGACCATCGAAGGCTTTATTCATGTAAACAAAATAACAATTATTCGTTGACTTTAAATGAATAACGGCATTGCAATAAACATGATTAAATCATATTCATGCTCAACGCAAACTCCAAATAACATTTATTTAGGTTTAACACTAATCCCGAAAGTATAGGGAGTGTGCGATGATGATCATATCAAGCTTGGAACCACTTCCAACACACATCGTCACTTCACCCTCAACTAGTCTCTGTTTATTTTGTAACTCCTGTTTCGAGTTACTAATATTTAGCAACCGAACAAGTATCAAATACTCAAGGGCTACTATAAACACTAGTAAGGTACACATCAATAACCTGTATATCAAATATACCCTTGTTCACTTTGCCATCCTTCTTATCCACCAAATATTCAGGGCATTTCCACTTCCAGTGACCATTTCCTTTGCAGTATAATCATTCAGTTTCAGGCTTTGGTCCAGCTTTGGGCTTCTTCGCGGGAGTGACAACTTGCTTGTCATTCTACTTGAAGTTTCCCTTTCTTTCCCTTTGCCCTTTTCTTGAAACTAGTGATCTTGTCAACCATCAACACTTGATGCTCTTTCTTGATTTCTACCTTCGTCGATTTCAACATCACGAAGAGCTCGGGAATTGTTTTCGTCATCCCTTGCATACTGTAGTTCATCACAAAGTTCTACTAACTTGGTGATGGTGACTAGAGAACTCTGTCAATCACTATCTTATCTGGAAGGTTAACTCCCACTTGATTCAAGCGATTGTAGTACCCAGACAATCTGAGCACATGCTCACTACTTGAGCGATTCTCCTCCATTTTTTAGCCATAGAACTTGTTGGAGACTTCATATCTCTCAACTCGGGTATTTGCTTGAAATATTAACTTTAACTCCTGGAACATCTCATATGGTCCATGACGTTCAAAACGTCTTTGAAGTCCCAATTCTAAGACGTTAAGCATGGTACACTAAACTATCAAGTAGTCATCATATTGAGCTAGCCAAACGTTCATAACATCTGCATCTGCTCCTGCAATAGGTCTGTCACCTAGTGGTGCATTAAGGACATAATTCTTCTGTGCAGCAATGAGGATAAACCTCAGATCACGGATCCAATTCGCATCATTGCTACCAACATCTTTCAACACAATTTTCTCTAGGAACATATCAAAATAAACATATGGAAGCAACAATGCAAGCTATTGATCTACAACATAATTTGCAAAATACTACCAGGACTAAGTTCATGATAAATTTAAGTTCAATTAATCATATTACTTAAGAACTCCCACTTAGATAGACATCCCTCTAATCCTCTAAGTGATTACGTGATCCATATCAACTACACCATGTCTGATCATCACGTGAGATGGAGTAGTTTCAATAGTGAACATCAATATGTTGATCATATCTACTATATGATTCACGCTCGACCTTTCGGTCTCCGTGTTCCGAGGCCATATCTGTTATATGCTAGGCTCGTCAAGTTTAACCTGAGTATTCCGCGTGTGCAAATGTTTTGCACCCGTTGTATTTGAACGTAGAGCCTATCACACCCGATCATCACGTGGTGTCTCGGCACGAAGAACTTTTGCAACGGTGCATACTCAGGGAGAACACTTCTTGATAATTTAGTGAGAGATCATCTTAAAATGCTACCGTCAAACTAAGCAAAATAAGATGTATAAAAGATAAACATCACATGCAATCAATATAAGTGATATGATATGGCCATCATCATCTTGTGCTTGTGATCTCCATCTCCAAAGTACTGTCATGATCTCTATCGTTACCGGCACGACACCATGATCTTCATCATCTTGATCTATATCAATGTGTTGTCACATGGTCGTCTCGCCAACTATTGCTCTTGCAACTATTGCTATCGTATAGTGATAAAGTAAAGCAATTATTTGGCACTTGCATCTTATGCAACAAAGAGACAACCATAGGGCTTCTGCCAGTTGCCGATAACTTCAACAAAACATGATCATCTCATACAACAACTTTATATCTCATCACGTCTTGACCATATCACATCACAACATGCCCTGCAAAAACAAGTTAGACGTCCTCTACTTTGTTGTTGCAAATTTTACGTTGCTGCTACGGGCTGAGCAAGAACCGTTCTTACCTACGCATCAAAACCACAACGATAGTTCGTCAAGTTAGTGCTGTTTTAACCTTCTCAAGGACCGGGCGTAGCCACACTCGGTTCAACTAAAGTTGGAGAAACAGACACCCGCTAGTCACCTGTGTGCGAAGCACGACGGTAAAACCAGTCTCACGTAAGTGTACGCGTAATGTCGGTCCGGGCCGCTTCATCCAACAATACCGCTAAACCAAAGTATGACATGCTGGTAAGCAGTATGACTTGTATCGCCCACAACTCACTTGTGTTCTACTCGTGCAAATAACATCAACGCATAAAACCTAGGCTCGGATGCCACTGTTGGGGAATGTAGTAATTTCAAAAAAATTCCTACGCACACGCAAGATCATGGTGATGCATAGCAACGAGAGGGGAGAGTGTAATCTACATACCCTTGTAGACCGAAAGTGGAAGCGTTAGAACAACGCGGTTGATGTAGTCGTATGTCTTCACGGCCCGACCGATCAAGCATCGAAACTACGGCACCTCCGAGTTCTAGCACACGTTCAGCTCGATGACGTCCCTCGAACTCCGATCCAGCCAAGTGTTGAGGGAGAGTTTCGTCAGCACGACGGCGTGGTGACGATCTTGATGTTCTACCGTCGCAGGGCTTCGCCTAAGCACCGCTACAATATTATCGAGGAGTACTGTGGTGGAGGGGGGCACCGCACACGGCTAATAGATCTCAAGGATCAATTGTTATTGTCGTGTCTTTGTGGTGCCCCCCTGCCCCCATATATATAGGAGCAAGGGGGGAGGTGGCCGGCCTATGGAGGAGGCGCACAAAGGGGGGAGTCCTACTCCCACCGGGAGTAGGACTCCTCCTTTCCTTGTTGGAGAAGGAAAGAGGAGGAGTAGGACTCCTCCTTTCCTTGTTGGAGAAGGAAAGAGGAGGAGAGGGAGAAGGAAAAGTGGGCTGCCCCCCTTGTCCAATTCGAACCAGAGGGGGGGCGCAGGCCTCCTTCCTTTTGGCCTCTCTCCTCTATTCCCATATGGCCCAATAAGGCCCATATACTCCCCGGCGAATTCCCGTAACTCTCCGGTACTCCGAAAAATACCCGAATCACTCGGAACCTTTCCGAAGTCCGAATATAGTCGTCCAATATATCGATCTTTACGTCTCGACCATTTCGAGACTCCTCGTCATGTCCCCGATCTCATCCGGGACTCCGAACTCCTTCGGTACATCAAAACTCATAAACTCATAATATAACTGTCATCGAAACCTTAAGCGTGCGGACCCTACGGGTTCGAGAACTATGTAGACATGACCTAGAACTACTCTCGGCCAATAACCAATAGCGGAACCTGGATGCTCATATTGGCTCCTACATATTCTACGAAGATCTTTATCGGTCAAACCGCATAACAACATACGTTGTTCTCTTTGTCATCGGTATGTTACTTGCCCGAGATTCGATCGTCGGTATCTCAATACCTAGTTCAATCTCGTTACCGGCAAATCTCTTTACTCGTTCCGTAATACATCATCCCGCAACTAACTCATTAGTTGCAATGCTTGCAAGGCTTAAGTGATGTGCATTACCGAGAGGGCCCAGAGATACCTCTCCGACAATCGGAGTGACAAAACCTAATCTCGAAATACGCCAACCCAACATGTACCTTTGGAGACACCTGTAGTACTCCTTTATAATCACCCAGTTACATTGTGACGTTTGGTAGCACCCAAAGTGTTCCTCCGGTAAACGGGAGTTGCATAATCTCATAGTTATAGGAACATGTATAAGTCATGAAGAAAGCAATAGCAACATACTAAACGATCAAGTGCTAAGCTAACGGAATGGGTCAAGTCAATCACATCATTCTCCTAATGATGTGATCCCGTTAATCAAATGACAACTCTTTTGTCCATGGCTAGGAAACATAACCATCTTTGATAAACGAGCTAGTCAAGTAGAGGCATACTAGTGACACTATGTTTGTCTATGTATTCACACATGTATTATGTTTCCGGTTAATACAATTCTAGCATGAATAATAAACATTTATCATGATATAAGGAAATAAATAATAACTTTATTATTGCCTCTAGGGCATATTTCCTTCAGTTTTCCTGCAAAAAATCTTAAACAAGAATTGAATAGCAACACATAATCCCCTACGTTAAACTCACGCTTTTGTATCCTTTTGTCATGCCATCTTTTAACTTTTTCTTTAAACAGCTTGGCATTCTCATAAGCTCGGGTTCTCCATTCATCGAGTGAGCTAATATCAAATAACCTCTTCTCACCGGCAAGTTTGAAGTCATAGTTGAGCTCTTTAATAGCCCAATATGCTTTATGTTCAAGTTTGAGAGGTAAGTGACATGCTTTTCCATAAACCAACTTATACGGAGACATACCCATAGGATTTTTATATGCAGTTCTATAGGCCCATAATGCATCATCAAGTTTCTTGGACCAATTCTTTCTAGATCTATTAACAATATTTTGCAAAATTAATTTGAGCTCTCTATTACTCAACTCTACTTGACCGCTAGACTGTGGGTGATAAGGAGATGCAATTCTATGATTAACATCATACTTAGCAAGCATTTTACGAAAAGCACCATGAATAAAATGTGAACCGCCATCAGTCATGAGATATCTAGGGACTCCAAACCTCGAAAAATAACTTCTTTAAGCATCTTAATAGAGGTGTTATGATCAGCACTACTAGTTGGAATAGCTTCTACCCACTTAGTAACGTAATCAACAGCGACTAAAATATGTGTGTATCCATTAGAGGCAGGAAAGGGTCTCATATAATCAAAGCCCCAAACATCAAATGGTTCAATAACAAGAGAATAATTCATAGGCATTTCTTGACGTCTACTAATATTACCAATTCTTTGACATTCATCACAAGACAAGACAAACTTACGAGCATCTTTGAAGAGAGTAGACCAATAAAAACCGGATTGCATTACCTTATGTGCAGTTCTATCTCCAGCGTGGTGTCCTCCATATGGTTCGGAGTGACACTTGCATAGGATCTGTTCCTGTTCATGCTCAGGTACACAACGTCTAATAACACCATCTACTCCTTCTTTATAAAGGTGTGGGTCATCCCAGAAGTAATGTCTTAAATAATGAAAGAACTTTTTCTTTTGCTGGTATGTAATACTAGGTGGTATAAATTTAGCAACAATGTAATTAGCATAATCAGCATACCATGGAGCAGTACGAGAAGCATTAATGACTGCTAATTTTTCATCAGGAAAGCTATCATCAACAGGTAGTGGGTCATCAAGAGCATTCTCTAACCTAGACAAGTTGTCTGCAACGGGGTTCTCAGATCCCTTTCTATCAATAATATGTAAATCAAATTCTTGAAGCAAGAGGACCCATCTAATAAGTCTAGGTTTAGCATCTTTCTTTTCCATAAGATATTTAATAGCAACATGATCATTGTGAATAGTTACTTTAGAATCAACAATATAAGGTCTGAACTTATCACAAGCAAATACAACTGCTAAGAATTCTTTTTCAGTAGTAGCATAATTTCTCTGGGCAGTGTCAAGAGTTTTACTAGCATATTGAATAACATTTAATTTCTTATCAACTCTTTGCCCTAGAACATCACCTACAACACAATCGCTAGCATCACACATAATTTCAAAGGGTAAATTCCAATCAGGTGGCTGAACAATAGGTGCAGTGATCAAAGCTTTCTTAAGTATTTCAAATGCTTCTACACAATCATCATCAAAGACAAAAGGAATATCTTTTTCCAATAAATTAGTCAGAGGCCTAGAGATTTGAGAAAAGTCCTTAATGAACCTCCTATAAAAACCGGCATGACCAAGGAAACTTCTTATACCTTTAATGTACTTGGGACATGGCATATTTTCAATAGCATCAAGTTTAGCTTTATCAACTTCAATACCTCTTTCAGAAATTTTATGCCCCAAGACAATGCCTTCATTAACCATAAAGTGGCACTTTTCTCAATTCAAGACAAGACTAGTGTCTTCACATCTCTGCAAAACTCAATCAAGGTTGCTCAAGCAATCATCAAAAGAGGATCCATAAACGGAGAAATCATCCATGAATACCTCACAAATCTTTTCACAAAAGTCAGAGAATATAGCCATCATACATCTTTGAAAGGTAGCAGGAGCATTACATAAACCAAAAGGCATACGTCTATAAGCAAAAGTACCAAAAGGGCAAGTAAAAGTAGTTTTTGATTGATCGTCCACTGAAACAGGTATTTGAGAGAAACCAGAATAACCATCTAGAAAGCAGAAATGTGTATGTTTGGATAGTCTTTCTAGCATTTGATCAATAAAAGGTAAAGGGTAATGATCTTTCTTAGTAGCTTTATTTAATTTACGGAAATCAATTACCATCCTATAACCTGTAATAATTCTTTGAGGAATCAATTCATCTTTATCATTAGGAACAACAGTAATACCTCCCTTCTTAGGGGTGCAATGGACAGGACTTACCCAATCACTATCAACAACGGGATAAATTATACCTGCCTCAAGGAGCTTTAGTATCTCCTTTCTTACCACTTCTTTCATCTTAGGATTTAACCGTTGTTGATGATCTCTAACTAGTTTGGAGCCTTCGTCCAATTTAATTTTGTGTTGGCATAGAGTGGGACTAATGCCATTAAGATCATCCAGAGTATATCCAATAGCAGCATGGTGCTTCTTCAGAGTTTTCAATAACCTTTCTTCTTCTTGCTCTGAAAGGTTAGCACTAATAATAACAGGATATATCTTCTTTTCATCAAGATAAGCATATTTAAGATTATCAGGTAAAGGTTTGAGCTCAAACACGGGATCACCCTTGGGTGGAGGGGGATCCCCTAGGATTTCAACAGGCAAGTTCTATTTCAAAATAGGACCCTGTTGAAGGAATACTTCATCTATTTCCCTTCTTTCATTCATAAACATATCATTTTCATGGTCTAGCAAATATTGTTCTAACGGATCAGTAGGAGGTATGGCAATAGAAGCAAGACCAATAATTTCATCCTTACTAAGTAATTTTTTATCATTGGGTTGTCTACGGAACTTAGTAAAACTAAACTCATGAGACATATCCCCTAAGCCAATTGTAACAACATCCTTTTTGCAATCAATCCTAACATTAACAGTATTCAAGAAGGGTCTGCCAAATATAATGGGATAAAAGTCATCTTGTGGGGAACCAAGAACAAGAAAATCAGCAAGATATTTAACTTTCCCACACAAGACTTCAACATCTCTAACAATCCCAAATGGTGAAATAGTATCTCTAATGGCAAGCTTAATTGTAACATCAATATCTTCTAACTCAGGGGATGCGATATCATGCATAATTTCTTCATATAAGGAAAAAGGTATTGCACTAGCACTAGCACCCATATCACATAAGCCATGATAACAATGATCTCCTATTTTAACAGAAATAACAGGCATACCTACAACAGGTCTATGTATCTTAGCATCTGGTCTAGCAATATTAGCAGCTTCACCATAGAAGTAAATAACATGCCCATCTATATTATCATCCAAGAGATCTTTAACCATAGCAATACTAGGTTCAACTTTAATTTGCTCAGGAGGTGTATATGTTCTAGCATTACTCTTACGAACAATAGTTGAAGCTTTAGCATGATCCTTTATCCTAACAGGAAAAGGTGGTTTCTCAACATAAGTGGTAGGAACAATAGGATCATTACAAGTAATAGTCTTTTCTTCAACTGTAATAGGTGCAACTACTTTTACTTCAGTGGGAGGATTATATTTAAACCACTTCTCCTTAGGGAGGTCAACGTGAGTAGCAAAAGATTCACAGAAAGAAGCTACTATCTCAGAGTCAAGTCCATATTTAGCGCTAAATCCACGAAAAGCATTGGTATCCATAAAAGATTTAACACAATCAAACTTAGGTGTCATACCCGACTCCTTACCATCGTCGGAACCCCAATCTTCATAGTTGCGTTTAATTCTTTCCAATAAATCCCACTTGAATTCAGTAGTCTTCAGCATATAAGAACTAGCACAAGAAGTATCGAGCATGGTGCGATCATTGAGAGAAAGCCGAGCATAATTTTTTTGAATAATCATATCTCTTGAGAGCTCATGATTGGGGCATGAATATAACATTGACTTAAGCCTCCCCCAAGCTTGAGCGATGCTTTCTCCTTCGCGAGGCTAGAAATTATATATGTAATTACGATCACGATGAACAAGATGCATAGGATAGAACTTCTGGTGAAATTCCAATTTCAATCGTCTATAGTTCCAAGATCCCGTATCATCACATAGCCTATACCATGTCAATGAATCTCCCTTCAAAGATAAATGGAAGACCTTCCTCTTGACAACATCATCAGGTATACCTGCAATCTTAAATAATCCACAAACTTCATCCACATAGATAAGGTGTAAATTGGGATGCAATGTTCCATCTCCTGCAAAGGGATTAGCTAGCAGTTTCTCTATCATACCTGAAGGAATCTCAAAGTAAACATCTTCAGTAGGTTTAGTAGGTTGAGGAGCAACTATTTGCTCTACTGGTCGGGGCGAAGATGCCCCGAACAAGCCCCTTAAAGGATTAGTTTCCATAGTAACAAGTGACAGAAAATTTCAGCACACTATATAAATGTTTCCTTACCAAGTTCCACTCACCAAAGGCGCTTCACTCCCTGGCAACGGTGCCAGAAAAGAGTCTTGATGACCCACAAGTATAGGGGATCTATCGTAGTCCTTTCGATAAGTAAGAGTGTTGAACCCAACGAGGAGCAGAAGGAAATGACAAGCGGTTTTCAGTAAGGTATTCTCTGCAAGCACTGAAATTGTAGGTAACAGATAGTTTTGTGATAAGATAATTCGTAACAGGTAACAAGCAATGAAAGTAAATAAGGTGCAGCAAGGTGGCCCAATCCTTTTTGTAGCAAAGGACAAGCCTGGACAATTTCTTATAATGAGAAAAGCGCTCCCGAGGACACATGGGAATTATTGCCAAGCTAGTTTCATCACGCTCATATGATTCGCGTTCGTTACTTTGATAATTTGATATGTGGGTGGACCGGTGCTTGGGTACTGCCCTTTCTTGGACAAGCATCCTACTTATTATTAACCCATATTGCAAGCATCCGCAACTACAAAAGAAGTATTAAGGTAAACCTAACCATATCATGAAACTAGTGGATCCAAATCAGCCCCTTACGAAGCAACTTATAAACTAGGGTTTAAGCTTCTAACACTCTAGCAACCCATCATCTACTTATTACTTCCCAATGCCTTCCTCTAGGACCAAATAATGGTGAAGTGTCATGTAGTCGACGTTCACATAACACCACTAGAGGAGAGACAACATACATCTCATCAAAATATCAAACGAATACCAAATTCACATGACTACTAATAGCAAGACTTCACCCATGTCCTCAGGAACGAACGTAACTACTCACAAAGCATATTCATGTTCATGATCAGAGGAGTATTAATATGCATTAAGGATCTGAACATACGATCTTCCACCAAGTAAACCAATTAGCATGAACTAAAAGGAGTAATCAACACTACTAGCAACCCACAGATACCAATTTGTGGTTTTGGTACAAGATTGGATATAAGAGATGAACTAGTGTTTTGAGAGGAGATGGTGTTAGTGAAGATTTTGATGGAGATTGACCCCCTCCCGATGAGAGAATCGTTGGTGATGATGATGGTGATGATTTCCCCCTCCCGGAGGGAAGTTTCCCCGGCAGAACAGCTCCGCCGGAGCCCTAGATTGGTTCCGCCAAGGTTCCGCCTCATGGCGGTGGAGTTTCATCCCGTAAGCTTGCTTATGATTTTTTTTTCCAGGGTAAAAGCCTTCATATAGCAGAAGATGGGCACCGGAGGGCCACTAGGGGGCCAACGAGACAGGGGGCGCGCCTCCACCCTCGTGGCCAGGGTGTGGGCCCCCTCTGGTACTTTCTTTGCTCAATAATTCTTATTAATTCCAAAAATTACTTTCATGGAGTTTCAGGACTTTTGGAGCTGTGTAGAATAGGTTTCCAATATTTGCTCCTTTTCCAGCCAAAATCTCAACTGCCGGCATTCTCCCTCTTCATGATAAACCTTGTAAAATAAGAGAGAATAGCCATAAGTATCGTGACATAACGTGTAATAACAGCCCATAATGCAAGAAATATCGATATAAAAGCATGGTGCAAAATGGACGTATCACCCCGCCCGCCCCGAAAACACTCCCCACCGCTGGTCCGCCGCCGCCCTGGCCATCCCTCTAGCCCCCCCCCCGTGCTGAGATTTTTCTCCGGCGATCCCCACGCCACCGCCCCGCCACCGCCGCGACCACCGCCCCCACCCTGAACCCTAAGATAGATAGTGGGGTACCTCTTCGGCGAGCCCCCCTCACCGTTGCGGCTGGTTCTTCCTTAACTCCGGCGAGCCCCCCCACCCCCTGAAAATCGACTAACCCAAAAGTTAATTCAGTCAAATGAAGGGTAGCTAAATCGGAGGAGCGTCAAAAGCAAGAGCAAGAGCAAGAGCAGCATCGCGAGCAAGAGCGAGAGCAGCATCGCGGGCAAGAGCAAGAGCAAGAGCAATAGCAAGAGGAGACCAGGCAGGGGACCGAGAGCAAGAGTAGAGCAGCAGCGCGAGTGAGAGCTAAAGCAGCAACAACTCCTATTGATGTGGACGTCGCCGCCGAGGGAGCGACGCCGTGGAGGAAGTGGCCGGCGACGCCGCCTTGGATGGAGCCGCGCCGTGTCGGCTCGGGACCGAGCGCCGGCAGCACCGTGAGATCGAACCAAGAAGAAAATGCGGCGGTTAGTGTACAACCTCTTTGGTGGCGCCTATTAAGCCGCAGCTTCATCCGAGGAAACGGTGATGATGATGCTCTTCCGGTGGTGCAGGTGAAGACGGTGGTGTGGGAATGGAGGTGGCACGAAAGACGAGGGGAACGTCGTGGAAGTCCTTGGAGGTGGAGGACAGGGTGGCTGAACCGGCGGGATGACAAGATCGATGATGGATCCTCATCCGGTACGGTGGATGAGGGACGTCGAGGTGTTTCTGTGGACGACGTCGTCGGGGAAGAGGCTCTGGCTGGGTGGCGGACGAAGGAGGGTGTGGGGCTTCGCGAGTTTTCGTGGCCTCGGTGTACGAATGGGTGGGCGGATGGGATGGGAGTGAGGAACCATAGCTTAGGGATGCGCTTGTCCAAAATGTGGGGTAAGTTACAAAAGTACCCCCACGGATTTGAGGCGGTTCTTTCGGTTCAGGGGTATCACGGGCATTTCGCGTGTCGGGATTTCATAGGAGGTGGGAGTTTTCGCGCGCGTTGTAGTTTTGGAATAGCAAGGCGCGGGTTGAGATGGAGGGAGTTGTCGGAGCACAATGAGACAAAGATATCTTAAATATTTTGGGCTAACAAGGCACGGGTTGAAATTTCCGAACAAGCCTAACGTGTACTGTATCAAATCAATTCACACTTCCGTCGACATAAAACCATAAAAAATCAATTCGCAGCACATAAGAGAGTCTAGTCCCGTGTACTGTACCAAATCAATTCGCACTACAAATGTCATTCAAAACTTTGAATTCATGTTATGTTCAATTAAATATTTCGCTACGTGTATAATGCATGCAACCTACTACTCAAATGAATGTTTTAGTGCATTCCAAACGTATATACTACCGCTTCAATATGAACTAAATTTGAGTTTGTTTCTCTATTTGAATAAGGTCTACAATAATGATTGATGTGAAGTCAAACCATTTGAATTTGTTTCCCTATTTTAATAAGATCTACAGTCATCATTATAGTCAAGTTAAACCATCGTTTGTGTATTATCTTCACAGCACACCACATGATTGCTCTTGAGTTACATATGAACTATGTGTACTATATGAACTCGAACTTGATTTTTTGAATCCACTTTATTTTGATTTAAATCACAGTATATTTCAAGCTCTAGCTAGATCTTCATAATCTAAAACATGTCTCATATGTATAATGTGTTTATCACATAATGTATGGTGCCCCACCCCCTACGCCTACAAGTATTTAGATGTGAGTTGCAAACACCACACATTACCACAAATTCAAATAAAATGTGAGATTGTTCGATATATAGTATTTTTTAGATTGTTCGATATTTTGTTGTAAGCTGCAAACGCCACACATTATCACAAATTCAAATAAAATATGAGATTGTTCGATGTATAGTATGGTTTAGATTGTTCGACATTTAGCCGTGAGTTGCAAACGCCATGCATTATCACATTATGGTATAACATGTGCAAAACCACAACATGCGTATCACCGCTATATTCATGCATGCATATGTTTATAACACTATGATCTCCTATTCAAATATATGAATCCACTTTAATATCAAATTATGATCTTTGTTAGTCTCTTACACCCACACAATCCTCTAACCTTGTAGCTAGCACTAACTTTCTCTCATGCATGCACACGCCCTCCTCGCCCTCCCCCTCCCACAGCATTCTATCCATCGCGCACATTCATTTTTTTCTTTAGGTCATTCTCCCACAGTTTCCACAACTCCTTTCTGACACACACCGATCGATAAACCTCTCCAGCGATGTCTGCCTACAACATACACACGCACCTTCCATCTCCTACTTTCTGTGTCCATGCCTTGTGTCCCTCATACAGTCCCACACCTGTGTAAACTCTCGCCCCTCTTTTCATCGATCTCACAACCGCACAGTCCTCCCCCTATCTAGCTAGTAGCTCGGCCTCTCGCACCACCTCCTAGCTCCATTCTCTCTGTCTATCCATCTCGCTGGGCCTTATTTGCCTCTAACAAATGGATGTACACCGACCGATCTCCCGCTATACATATAGCTAGCTAGGTCCTTATAACTCATTTTTTTCCACGCGTCGATCAATCTACCTCATTAGTTATGTCTCTCCCTTCCTCCGACAAACAACAATTGATCTACCGATCTAGTTAGGTTTGCTTACCAAACACATGGTTCCCCTTCATCATCCATGCATGTGTCCTGACAGATCTATCACACAGAGGCACACACAGAAACACATCCCCACTCTTGTTGATAATATTGTAGTTCCACCCTCAGTTTGTCTAGTAGGCCTCTCCCACCATCTTCGAGAAGCAACTCCATCACCCATCCAGCACTCTACCCCTCTCTCTCCCTATCTCTCCTCTCTCTCTCTCTCTCTCTCTCTGTCCCATCCTATTTCCCGTCCTTCGGTTATGTATGGATGTCAACCGATCTCCCTCAAGACATAGCTGGGTCTCTCCTTCTCAACACATATACGAGTCGTTCTACCTCTATAGTTAGGCCTCCACCTCCGCCTCCCCCCACCCCCTCCCCCCCACACACACTGATACATCGAGCGCTCTAGTCATGTCTCCCTGCCACACACAAACTTGACTTGTGCCCTCTGACGTTCCGATAGGTCAGTCGCCCTATAACTTTGACTTGCACACACACACAATTTCGGTGGCTCTCTTCATCGATCTCACACCCACCCACTTGATTCTCTCTTCGACTCTATCGATATCTATGACCCCTCCCTCTCTTCTTGTGGATCGCCCGACCCTCTATATATGATATGGATAGGCCTCCATTTCACACACATTGCATGCAAAATTTTGTTTGAGATGTCATCGACACATATTCCCACAAATACATTCACGAATTCACCCCCCCCAAACAAAAAACACTCATGAACGCACACACCATCTGTCTAGGTTTGTATCTCTCTCACACACACCCACGTAGGTGGGGGACGTGCACGAAGAGAAGAGGTGCACGCACGGCGCACGTACTCCCGTCTTTTTCCCAACCACACCCGCGCGGGTACACGGCGGAGCTCATTTCTGTACGAAAAGGCAGCCCACGTGGTAATTTGACATGTGTACTGGTTGTCCACTTGATGGAGGGAGGATCGTCTACCACGGGTGAACAAACAAATTAAGACTTGATGCGTTATGTTAAAAAAGAGGCAAACCATGTGGGGCCTACCTTAGAGGCAAGGCTATATACACTAGAGTACTTTTGATGTGTCCCATCAACTCGCAGAACGAGGAGAAGCTTGCTTAGTACGTTGTCTCCCCGCCCACGGGCGCAGTGGCTCGCGGGATGAGGTGAAGCTTTCTTACTAGTACACGCGCGCGGTGGCTCGCATGATGAGGAGAAAAATTTACTACTCCCTCCATTTACTCCTTGTCCCTACCTTAGTTAGAGAGATTATCATATTGTTTGGAATATATATGTCCTTTAGTAGATTTCAATATGAACTACTAGTACATACTCCAAACAGTGATGTATATAGACGTATTTTAAAGTGTAGATTCACTCATTTTGCTCCGTATGTAGTCCATATTGAAACGGATGTAATAGTACGCACTCTCCCTCGCCCCTCGACCCTCGCCCACGTGGTGGACGTGGAGCAATTCATTCGGTCTCATATAGCCAGAACAATATATACTGCAGTACCATTATTGCTCGACTTCCCAAAGAGGCGAAGAGCCAATCGCAAGGTTAATATTTTGGAGATGCCAATTGCAAGGTTTATAGGAGAATGAGTAGTAGGTGTCGCGTCATTTATAAATAAAGTTTTTTTTCTTCAGTGGCATGTATGCAATATAATAGGTTCATATGGAGAGAAAAGGAAACCGCTCCACTATATACATAGTCAGGACAGGCCAGCCTACATGGTTGCTTGCTGGGGTTGCTCTCTTCACACTCTCTCGCACAAAACGACTGTGGCCACATCACTAACATCCTGGTGGATCACATCTGCAGAGGGAAGGGGTGGATGCTTAGTGTAGATGCGGTCGCCGTCGCCGATGGCAAAAACCCACTGTCGGCACGTCCCGATCAGGGGTCCCCGCCATTCTCTCTCACAAAGCCGGTGAGGTTGCCTTCGTCCCTTGCTCACTGCCGCGACATGGGCAATTGCCGCCTCCCGCCGCCCTACTCAAGGTTGAGCTACATCCCGACATCCCTCGGGTACAACTCCCTTTGCAGCCGGCTTGCACCACTGCTCCAGCTGCCCACATCACTCCATGTGGATATTTCTCTACTTCTTTGCCCCACACATACCTCTACTGGCTTCTATGTACTGTATTTGTGATGAGTTTATGTCTCATCAACTAGTTCTAGTAATCTTATTCTAATCACGCTTCTTCAATTTCTTGGCCACAGGGATGCTCATCTCGATTTTGGTGAAACTGCACAAAATGATCTGATGGTCAAAGGGTTGCAAACTTCATTTCTTGGGAAGCTCCAACGTTGCCAGCAAATTAAAGTCTGGTTAGGGTTTACGGTTCAAGGGCTAGGGACTGCATGGATCATTTTTTTCTTTAGTTGTCTTTGTTCCAAAGTAAGTGTCAACTTTAGTAGTAGTACAACTTTGTACTAAAGCTTGCATAAAGTTGAGACACTTATTTGGAACGGAGGGAGTACATATTGGCTATGATCTGTCAATCATTGAGATGCAATAGCATGCATGTTAGTCTCCTTTGTATTTGATGAAATGTTGCAATGGACAACCTTGGATGCAAGATACATGAAACAGAAGCTGGAAGCTTCATAGCATTGTACAAATTTATCTCGCTGATAAATTACAGTACATACTATACTAGTACTATGTAAAGAGTTAGGTGTCGCACGGTGTCCAGAAAATATGGTGATAGTGTGAGGTGGGCCATGTAATCACTGAGCCTGCGTGTTTTCACTGCTCTCGCATTCCTCGGCTGTAAGAATGGAGAAAATTGTGATCTAGTAGTACCTCCTTTCGCCGAAGTGTGGGACATCCAGCAGTCCTACCACCTCAGTAATAATGACCAATGAGTCGTCAAATCACATAGAACCAGCAGTAAGTTGGACGGACGAAGCAACCATCACTCTTGAATTCGCTTCTCCCTTCAACGCAGGTGCCAGTGAGAGGTCGCGTCCGCTTTGCCCAGGCATGAATGCGGCACCGATTCTTTGGAGTGGCGCTGACCGTTTCGGGCGGGAAGCACGCGCAGTCGATGGAGGGGCTTTGGGTGGGCCAGGCTGGTCAGGAGCGGGCGTGGCAGCTGCCCGCCTGTCCTGACCGGATGTCTGGAAACGAGAGGATGCACCGACTCTCGCGGCTAAATCGTACACTACACACCATCTCTCTGTAGGAGTAGGTCGATCTGTCGCTCTCTCTAACACACACATGTTGTTAAACACACACACACACACACACACACACATGGGTTCATAGAATAGGAAAATCGTGAGAGTGCGAAGCCACAGGAAGTGAGATACAAATGGAGTACATACAAGAAGAGAAGAGGTGACGAATATTCCATCAAACCTAGACTAAGGAGTAGTACTCCCTCAGTCTAGGTGTTAAGTCATCTTACGGAAATCAGATATTCCCAAAATGTTTAGGCGTCGTCCATTAACTTCGCATCTCAATCCCCTCTTGGCCTCGTTGCTAGCAAGCGTTGTTACTTAGGGAGCATTTGGATCCTTAGCAAGAGCAGCTCATAGCCTAGCCGGGCAAGGTTAGGCGTTTGGAACTATTAAAATATGTTAGCTTTTGTGGGCCAGCTAGCTTGGGTGGGCTAGAAAAACCTTGCTAGCTCAGGAGACCCAGATCGGCTCGCTTCCAATGGCAAACTTCGCGTAGTAGTAACATAGACTAGTAACATATGCATGTTACTAGTCCAAGTTACTCACCACTATGACCAGCCTAAGCAATGTAACCAAACGCTCCTTACTCTGTCTTGTCATCTCCCCCGAAAACTGCTACCTCTTGAGCATGCGTTGGTTTTCCCTTGAAGAGGAAAGGGTGATGCAGCAAAGTAGCGTAAGTATTTCCCTCAGTTTTTGAGAACCAAGGTATCGATCCAGTAGGAGGCTACACGCAAATCCCTTGTACCTGCACAAACAAATAAGAACCTTGCAACCAACGCGATAAAGGGGTTGTCAATCCCTTCACGGCCACTTGCAAAACTGTGATCTAATAGAGATAATAAGATAAATATTTTTAGTATTTTTATGATATAGATTGGAAAGTAAAGATTGCAAAATAAAGTAGATCGGAAACTTATATGATGGAAAATAGACCCGGGGGCCATAGGTTTCATTAGTGGCTTCTCTCAAGATAACATAAGTATTACTGTGGGTGAACAAATTACTGTCGAGCAATTGATAGAAAAGTGCATAATTATGAGAATATCTAGGCATGATCATGTATATAGGCATCACGTCCGTGACAAGTAGATCGAAACAATTCTGCATCTACTACTATTACTCCACACATCGACCGCTATCCAACATGCATCTAGAGTATTAAGTTCATAAGAACAGAGTAACACATTAGGCAAGATGACATGATGTAGAGGGATAAACTCAAGCAATATGATATAAACACCATCTTTTTATCCTCGATGGCAGCAATACAATATGTGCCTTCCTGCCCCTGCTGTCACTAGGAAAGGACACTGCAAGATTGAACCCAAAGCTAAGCACTTCTCCCATTGCAAGAAAGATCAATCTAGTAGGCCAAACCAAACTGATAGTTTGAACAGACTTGCAAAGATAACAAATCATACATAAAAGAATTCAGAGGAGATTCAAATATTGTTCGTAGATAATCTTGATCATAAACCCACAATTCATCGGATCTCGACAAACACACCACAAAAAGAATTACATCGAATAGATCTCCAAGAAGATCATGGAGAATTTTGTATTGAGATACAAAGAGAGAGAAGAAGCCATCTAGCTAATATCTATGGACATGAAGGTCTGTGGTAAATTACTGACACTTCATCGAAGAGGATATGGTGTTGATGTATAAGCCCTTCGTGATCGATTCCCCCTCTAACGGAGCACCAAAAAAGGCCCCAAGATGGGATCTCATGGGTACAAAAGGTTGCGGCGGTGGAAATAGGGTTTCGTGGTGCTCCTGGTTGTTTTCAGGGTATATGAGTATATACAGGCAAAAGAAGTCGGTCAGGGGAGCCACGAGGGTGGGGGCGCGCCTACCCCCCTGGGCGCGCCTCCCTGCCTCGTGGCCGCCTTGTTTCTTTCTTGACGTCCACTCCAAGTCTCTTGGATTGCGTTTGTTCCAAAAATAACTCTCCCGAAGGTTTCATTCCGTTTGGACTCCGTTTGATACTCCTTTTCTGTGAAACACTGAAATAGGCAAAAAACAGCAATTTGAGCTGGGCCTCCGGTTAATAGGTTAGTCCCAAAAATAACATAAAAGTGTATAGTAAAGCCCATTAAACATCCAAAACAGGTAATATAATAGCATGAAACAATCAAATTATAGATACGTTGGAGACGTATCAGAAACCCAATGCATGGAGTGCAACTACATGTTGATCAGTCAAAAAATCAAAGTCGGCTTGCATGCGAGTTCATACGTGGCCCTGCATGGTAGCTAAAATGGCATCTCTTAGTTGTTTGGATTAATTATTGCGTTTAGAGACAGAAATTAGGGCTTTGATTGGAGGAAGGACCGGTCAAGTTTCTCCTTTTCCTCCAATCTGCTTGCACCTTGGTCCCATTGCCCCTTCTAACGTGACTTATTACACCTAGACGGAGGGAGTAGTACGAGATACGGTGGCACACTGACTTAGGTCGAATACAAGTGCCCAATTGTGTGCATGTTATAATAAGGATTCACTTAAAGTAGTACGTGAGCAAACAGAGGGATCAATTGGACAGTGTTCACGAGCAGTAGCGAGATGTGTGAGGTAAGATACACCGTTGGCGCTTTTAATTTTTCTTATTAATTTGTTTGTTTCACCCTCTGACTGGTGGGACCCAACGTACTACGTGGAGAGAGGTAAGGTGGCTAAGGCTGTATTAATTCTATACTACCAACACTGCTTTAAATCCCAAAACACCTTAGACTAGTCACAATGGATAGTAACTTAGACTAGTAACATGCATATGTTACTAGTCCATGTTACTACCTCTATAGTGGGGAGTAACATTGTGTGGTATCATGCAACACTTCATTTATTAGATTGTAGACTCATTTTGTCTTGGTATGTGTGATGTTACAGTAACTAGATATGTTACCACATGCCTCTCTTTCCTCATTAATTACTCGCCACATCATCTATTTTGCCTAAAGATGTGTGATTTTACCACCTATGTTACTCCCACTATGGATAGTCTTACCACCAAAGACACATGGCACGATTATGATTTAAATCCCAATGACTCCCACGCAAAAAAAGCATGCTTGTCACACGAATGCAGGAATGTATAAAAGGTTATTTTCCTCTCGTTGAACATAACTGGAGGGTTGTGTAGCTGGTTAGCCTGTTAAGTAAAAGCAACGTCCTTCTCCAACATAGCTCTCAGACTCCACGTCGCCGCCAAGAAGCTAATCGGCCGTAATAGTCAACCCGCCTAGCTTGGCTTCAACCGGAGGGTAGCAGCGATGGCCTTACTTGGACCCGAGCGGCGGCGACCTATCGTGTTCTACTCTTCCTTGTTTTATGTGTGGCACGGCCTCGTTGGCAGTGGGGTGGGGCCTCGACGGAGCCGATGATGTCCTCTGTCTCGTTGCCGGCGGGGCGGCGCCTCGGTGGAGCAGGGGAAATCATCCCCTCATTGCCGGCAGGGTGGGGCCTCGACTGAGTCGGCGATGTCCTCTGCCTTGTTGTTGGCGGGGCTGGGCCTCGGCGGAGTAGGGCCTCCGCCTTGGTGCCGGCGGGGCGGGGCCTCGGCGGAGCTGGCGATGTCCTCTGTCTCGTTGCCGGCGGGTGATAACCCGCAAGTATACGGGATAGTTGTAGCCTCTTTCGATAAGTAAGAGTGTCGAACCCAACGAGGAGCTAAAGGTAGAACAAATACTCTCTCAAGTCCTATCGGCCACCGATACGACTTTACGCACGCTTGATGTTCGCTTTACCTAGAACAAGTATAAAACTAGAAGTACTTTGTCGGTGTTGTTGGATAGGTTTGCAAGATAATAGAGAACAAGTAAATATAAACTAGGGGATGTTTAGATAAAGATGCAATAAAGTAAATACAGCAAGTGTGGAAAAGTGGTGGTAGGAGTTGTGAAAGTGTTCCTAAGCAATTGACTACGTTACTAGACCGATAGCAAGTTTTATGTGGGAGAGGCCACTGCTAGCATGTCATCCCTGACTTGGAATTCTATGCACTTGTGATTGGAACTATTAGCAAGCAGTCCGCAACTACTAACGTTCATTAAGTTAAAACCCAACCATAGCATTAAGATATATTGGTCCCCCTTCAATCCCATACGCAACAATCCCCTTACTCGGGTTTAAGCTTCTATCACTCTAGCAACCCACTATAAGCGAATCATGAACGTATTGCAACACCCTACAGCGGGAACCCCTCACACTTGCGCGACACGGAGGGCACAATAGGACAGAAACATAACCATAAGCAAATTAAACCAATCATAGCAATTCATCAACCACCAATAGGACAACGAAAATCTACTCAGACATCATAGGATGGCAACACATCATTGGAAAATAATATGAAGCATAAAGCACCATGTTCAAGTAGAGGGTACAACGGGTTGCGTGAGAGTGGCCGCTGGATATAGATGGGGGAAGGTGATGGAGATGTTGGTGAAGATGACGGTGGTGTTGGTGAAGATAGCGGTGATGATGATGGCCCCCGGCGGTGTTCCGGCGCCACCGGAAGCAAGGGGGAGAGAGCCCCCCTTCTTCTTCTTCTTACTTGACCTTCTACATAGATGGGAGAAGGGTTTCCCCTTTGGTCCTTGGCTCCCATGGCTTGGGAGGGGCGAGAGCCCCTCCGAGATTGGATCCATCTCTCTGTTTCTGCGTTCTGGAATTCTGCCCTGGCACCGTTTCCTTTATATCTGGAGATCCGTAACTACGATTGGACTGAAACCTTCGCCCATATCGTTTTCCAAAAATTAGCTTTCTTGCGGCCAAAGAAGGGCATCAATTGCCTTACGGGTGGCCCATGAGATACGGGGGCGCGCCCCCTTGGAGGGGTGGCGTGGGCCAGTCTCGTGGCCACCTCGGGCACCGTTTCGCGTTGATTCTTCCTCCCAAAAATCACAAATATTCCAAAATAATTCTCCATCCATTTTTATCCCGTTTGGACTCTGTTTGATATTGGGTTTCTGCAAAACATAAAACATGCAACAAACAGGAACTGGCACTGGGCACCGGATCAATATGTTAGTCCCAAAAAATAGTATAAAAAGTTGCCAAAAGTATATGAAAGGTGAAGAATATTGGCATGGAACAATCAAAAACTATAGATACGACGGAGACGTATCAGCATCCCGAAGCTTAATTCCTGCTCGTCCTCGAGTAGGTAAATGATAAAAAAAGATATTTTTGATGTGGAATGCTACCTAGCATAATCTTGATCATATGTGTAATCATGGCATGAATATTAAGACACGAGTGATTCAAGGCAATAGTCTATCATTTGATATAAAAACAATAATACTTCAAGCATACCAACCAAGCAATTATGTCTTATCGAAATAACATAGCCAAAGAAAGCTCATCCCTACAAATCATATAGTCTGGCTATGCTCCATCTTTGTCACACAAAATGCTCCCATCATGCACAACCCCGATGACGAGCCGAGAAATTGGTTCATACTTTTTAACGTGCTTCAACTTTTTCAACTCTTACGCAATACATGAGCACAAGCCAAGGACATAGCACTATGGTGGTATATGGTGGTGGTTGTGAGGACAAAAAGGGAGAAGATAGTCTCACATCAACTAGGCGTATCAACAGGCTATGGAGATGCCTTAATAGATATCAATGTGAGTGAGTAGGGATTGCCATGCAACTGATGCACTAGAGCTATAAATATATGAAAGCTCAAACTGGAAACTAAGTGGGTGTGCATCCAACTTGCTTGCTCATGAAGACCTTAGGCGTTTGAGGAAGCCCATCATCGGAATATACAAGCCAAGTTCTATAATGAAAATTCCCACTAGTATATGAAATTTAAAGCATAGGAGGCTCTCTCTATGAAGAACATGGTGCTACTCTGAAGCACAAGTGTGGCAAAAGGATAGTAACATTGCCCCTTCTCTCTTTTTCTCTCATTTGTTTCTTCTTTTTATTTTTCATTTTTTTCTTTCTTTTTGGTGGGCTTCTTTGGCCTCTTTTTTTATTTGGGCTTCTTTGGCCTCTTTTATTTTTCATAAAGTCCGGAGTCTCATCCCGACTTGTGGGGGAATCATAGTCTCCTTCATCCTTTCCTCACTGGGGCAATGCTCTAATAATGATGATCATCACACTTTTATTTACTTACAATTCAATATTACAACTCTCGAACAAAGATATGACTCTATATGAATGCTTCCGACGGTGTACCGGGATGTGCAATGATCTAGCATAGCAATGACATCAAAAAACGGACAAGCCATGAAAACATCATGCTAGCTATCTTACGATCATGCAAAGCAATATGACAATGAGTGCTCAAGTCATGTATATGATGATGATGGAAGTTGCATGGCAATATATCTCGGAATGGCTATGGAAATGCCATAATAGGTAGGTATGGTGGCTGTTTTGAGGAAGGTAAATAATGGGTTCATGATACCGGCGAAAGTTGCGCGGCACAATAGAGGCTAGCAAAGTGGAAGGGTGAGTGTGCGTATATCCATGGACTCACATTAGTCATAAAGAACTCATATACTTATTGCAAAAGTCTACTTAGCCCTTGAAGCAAAGTACTACTACGCATGCCCCTAGAGGGATAGATTGGTAGGAAAAGACCATCGCTCGTCCCCAACTGCCACTCATAAGGAAAGCAATCAAAGAGCACCTCATGCTCCAACTTCGTTACATAACGGTTCACCATACGTGCATGCTACGGGACTTGCAAACCTCAACACAAGTATTTCTCAATTTCACAATTACTCAACTAGCACGACTCTAATATCACCACCTTTATATCGCAAAACTATTGCAAGGAATCAAACATATCATATTCAGTGATCTACAAGTTTTATGTAGGATTTTATGACTAACCATGTGAATGACCAATTCCTGTCATCTCTCTAAAAAGATATAAGTGAAGCAAGAGAGTTTAATTCTTTCTACAAAAGATATGCCCACGCTCTAACAAATATAAGTGAAGCAAAAGAGCATTCTACAAATGGCGGTTTTCTATGTGAAGAGAAACAGGCAATCCAAACTTCGAATGATATAAGTGAAGCACATGAAGCATTCTATAAAGCCATACTCAAAAGATTTAAGTGAAGTGCAAAGATCATTCTATAAATAAACCAAGGACTATCTCATACCAGCATGGTGCATAAAAGAAAAGTGAAAACTAAATGCAAAAGACGCTCCAAGACTTGCACATAATGCATGAACGAAACGAATTTGAAAACATACCGATACTTGTTGAACAAAGAGGGGGTGCCTTCCAGGGCATCCCCAAGATTAGACGCTTGAGTCTCCTTGAATATTACTTGGGGTGCCTCGGGCATCCCCAAGCTTGAGCTCTCGCCTCTCTTCCTTTTCCTCATATCGAGTCATCCTCGATTAGACACTTCATCCACACAAAACTTCAACAGAAAACTCGGTAAGATCCGTTAGTATAATAAAGCAAATCACCACTCTAAGTACTGTAGCAAACCAATTCATATTTTGTTTTTGCATTGTGTCTACTGTAATATAACTTTTCCATGGCTTAATCCACTAATATAAATTGCATCAAAACAAGAAAACTATGCATCAAAAACAGAATCTATCAAAAACAGAATAGTCTATAGCAATCTGAACATCCACCATACTTCTGGTACCCCAAAAATTCTACCAAAATTAGTAAAAATAAAAAAGTTGTAAAGAAATACAGTGCAAAAGGAATCAGAACCAATTGACATTCTAGTTAAAAATTTAAAATCACGCACCACAGCCAAAGTTTTTGTCCTACACCGTACAAACCAACAAGCATTGTAAACATCCTAAAGGCAAACCTTAGCGCATTATTTTTATAATACAATGGAATTATACAAGGGGATAATTATTTTTGATGAAAATTTTCTGTAATGAAGATTCACAAAGTTTCCGTGAGCACGAACAAAGTTCAAGGAGCTCTCCCACTTCAACAATGCTTGTCTCTCTCACTTTCACTTTCCTTTTTGAAAAGTTTTTAGGTTCCCCTCTTTATTTTTTTTGTTTTTAAACTATAAAAAAACACTCAACAGAAATAAATGACTCTCTAAAACTTCCGGGTTGTCTCCCTGGCAGCGCTTTCTTTAAAGCCATTAAGCTAGGCATTTAGTGCTCAAGTAATGAATCCACCCGGATCCCAAGTTATATCAAAGCCAATTTTAATTAACAATGATTTGTAATTTAGTAGTGAGCACAAAGTAACATATATCATGCAACAACAAAGTCTAACTCTCTTCCTATGCATTGGCATGTCATAAAAGAACAATTCATGCACACATAGTAAAGGCCAATGCATAGTATAAGCAGTTTCTTGCAATTCTATCGTGTTGGAAACATAAAGAGGCGGAGATGTAATTCCTCTCTCATAATAATTGCAAGTAGGAGCAGCAAGCACATGCATATTATATCTATCAAAATCATCATGTGCAATGGTAAAAGGCAACCCATCAATATAATCCTTAATAAGCACAAACTTCTCCGATATAGTGTAGTTTGGAGAATTCAAAAAGATAATAGGACTATTATGCGTGGGTGCAATAGAAAAAATTTCATGTTTAACATAAGGAACTATAGCAAGTTCATCTCCATAAGCATAATTCATATTGGCATCTTGGCCACAAGCATAGCAAGCATCATCAAAAAGGGATATTTCAAACAAATTCAAGGGATCATAGCAATCATCCTTCGGTAAGCACGAAGGGGAATTAAATAATGTATGAGTTGGAGGGTTACTCTCATTAGAAGGTGGGCACGGGTAGCTAATCCGCTCTTCCTCCTTTTGTTCTTCGCTCTCCTCATCATCTTTTTCATCCAATGAGCTCATTGTTTCATCAATTTCTTCTTCCATAGCTTCCTGCAAAATATTAGTCTCTTCTTGGACAGCGGAGAAGTCCTCAATATATGGTTTAACATAGGCATTAGAAGCATAATTATCATAACAATATTGAAATATGGCAAAAAATTTAGATTTGTAAAGAGTAGCATCATACTTTTCAATCAAAGAGGCAATCTCATAAGCACCTTTAAAAGCAACAAATTCTTCAATTTGTTGAACATCATAGTAATTGTAAACACCCTTAGCATACGAAGATACGATTCCATTTTCACTAAACAAGCATTGATAGGGTAGGTGTTTCTTAGGGTCTTCAGAACAACAAGTAAACTCATATATTTCACATAAATTCCAAGCATAGCATTGCAAACTTTGAATTTGATCCCATAATAGTTTCCCTTTTTCAGATATACGGTGTTGCACAAAACAAGCATGCTCATCTAAAGATTTGCCATCAACTAAACTAGTGGGGGTTTCAGCACAAGCACAAAGGGATCAAAGATGATCCAAGTAAAAAGCTTCAGGAGTGTGATAGATTTTGAGTGGTTCTTCAACCACTGGTTCAGTAGGTACAACTAATTTTTTTGGTATTTTGCGTTTCCTACCCATAGCTTAAGATAGAAAACAACTAAGAACAACAAATAAAAATTACTTAGTGATAAAGCAAACAAGCACACACGAGAATATTCACCCCACGCTATGACTCCCCGGCAACGGCGCCAAAAAAAGGTCTTGATAACCCGCAAGTATATGGGATAGTTGTAGCCTCTTTCGATAAGTAAGAGTGTCGAACCCAAAGAGGAGCTAAAGGTAGAACAAATACTCTCTCAAGTCCTATCGGCTGCTGATACGACTCTACGCACGCTTGATGTTCGCTTTACCTACAACAAGTATAAAACTAGAAGTACTGTGTATGTGTTGTTGGATAGGTTTGCAAGATAATAGAGAACAAGTAAATATAAACTAGGGGCTGTTTAGATAAAGATGCAATAAAGTAAATACAATGAGTGTGGAAAAGTGGTGGTAGCAGTTGTGAAAGTGTCCCTAAGCAATTGAGTACGTTACTAGACCGATATCAAGTTTTATGTGGGAGAGGCCACTGCTAGCATGTCATCCCTGACTTGGAATTCTATGCACTTATGATTGGAACTATTAGCAAGCAGTCCACAACTACTAACATTCATTAAAGTAAAGCCCAACCATAGCATTAAGATATATTGGTCCCCCTTCAATCCCATACGCAATAATCCCCTTACTCGGGTTTAAGCTTCGGTCACTCTAGCAACCCACTATAAGTGAATCATGAACGTATTGCAACACCCTACAGCGGGAATCCCTCACGCTCGCGCGACACGGAGGGCATAATAGGACAGCAACATAACCACAAGCAAATTCAACCAATCATAGCAATTCATCAACCACCAATAGGACAACGAAAATCTACCCAGACATCATAGGATGGCAACACATCATTGGAAAATAATATGAAGCATAAAGCACCATGTTCAAGTAGAGGGTACAGCGGGTTGCGGGAGAGTGGGCCGCTGGATATAGATGGGGGAAGGTGATGGAGATGTTGGTGAAGATGACGGCGGTGTTGGTGAAGATCGCGGTGATGATGATGGCCCCCGGCGGCGTTCAGGTGCCACCGGAAGCAAGGGGGAGAGAGCCCCCCTTCTTCTTCTTCTTCCTTGACCTTCTCCCTAGATGGGAGAAGGGTTTCCCCTCTGGTCCTTGGCTCCCATGGCTTGGGAGGGGCGAGAGCCCCTCCGAGATTGGATCTATCTCTCTATTTCTGTGTTCTGGAATTCTGCCCTGGCACCGTTTCCTTTATATCTGGAGATCCGTAACTCCGATTGGACTGAAACCTTCGCCCATATCGTTTTCCAAAAATTAGCTTTCTTGCAGCCAAAGAAGGGCATCAATCGCCTTACGGGTGGCCCACGAGATATGGGGGCGCGCCCCCTTGGAGGGGTGGCGTGGGCCAGTCTCGTGTCCACCTCGGGCACCGTTTCGCGTTGATTCTTCCTCCCAAAAATCACAAATATTCCAAAATAATTATCCGTCCGTTTTTATCCCGTTTGGACTCCGTTTGATATTAGGTTTCTGCGAAGCATAAAACATGCAACAAACAGGAACTGGCACTAGGCACTCGATCAATATGTTAGTCCCAAAAAATAGTATAAAAAGTTGCCAAAAATATATGAAAGTTGAAGAATATTGGCATGGAACAATCAAAAATTATAGATACGACGGAGACGTATCAGCGGGGGCGGCGCCTCGGCAGAGCGGGGAAAATCGTCCCCCTCGTAGCCGGCAAGGTGGGGCCTCCGGCTGACCCGGCGATGTCCTCTGCCTCGTTGTTGGCGGGGCGGGGCCTCAGCAGAGCGAGCGGTGTCCTCTGCCTCATTGTTGGCGCTGCGGGGCCTCGGCGGAGCCGGGCCTCGTCAACGCCAGCGGAGCGGGGACTCGTTGGAGCCGACATTGTCCTCTGCCTCGTCCTCGGTCTCGCCAAACAGCGCATCGCCCGCTTCATCACCCTCTTTGTAGGCAGCCGCAGCCTCCGCCACCCACATGCGGTACTGCCAGCACTCGAGGCGGCCCTCGCGGGCGGAGCGGTACGAGTCGAGCAACACCTCCTGCTCCGCCCGCTCTGTGGCGATCTGCTCCTCCGCCTGCAGGTGCTCCTGTAGGAGATGGTGGTTGTAGGCGGCGTCGGCCTGCGCCTTCCGGAACTGCTCCTCATGCTTCTGCCTCACCGTGTCCATGTATTGGGCACGGGCCTCACCGGTGGTCATGGTGCAATGCACCGGCGAGGATGGCGCGGAGGAGGGGGTTGGCACCGGATCATCAACTACCATGTTCTCCATTGGGACGTCGACGTCCTCTGACTGTCTGTCGGCCAGCCAGTCGGCAACTATGGCTGCCATCTCCTTGTGGTCCATCGTCCGCCCGTCCCGAAGAGCACTGGAGCATGAGGAAGCCATGGTGGGCAGTAGTGGTGTGGACAGGAGAAAGGGAATGAAGGCGGATGATTGCGGCTATGGCCGGTGCAGCAGTTTATATAGCAATGGTGGGCGGAGGAGGGATGGACGTGTGGCCCTGGAGTAGCCGCCTCGGCAACCGTGTATCATTAATGTGGGCGGCAGACGGACGGACGGCACTTGGGTCGTTTGAAGGCGGAGCAATCGCCTGCACCGGGAAGCGGAGCAGGCGACGTTGACCGTTTTGGGCAGAAAGTGCGCACGGGCGAGGGAGGCGGTCTGGGTGGGCTAGGGCAGTCAGACTCGTCCTTGGCAGAGGATCGGTCCAGCAGTTGGACATGCTAGCTCACCAGTAAGCTCGTCGAGCTGAGCAACGACAATCAGATGATGGACGTAGCTTTCGACCAGGAGCTGGTGCCACTGTCCAAGCCGGTTCGTGTCGTGTTCACCATAGAGCAGGTGCGGCCGCACTTCGAAGCCCTAATGGCGGAAGAGCTACCAGCGTAAGAGGACCTGTGCTGCAACCTCCGTCTCCTCAGCGAGCACCGGTGAACAAACGAACGACAATGCCATCGCGGACATGTGACCCTATGATCCTAGCTTCCCGAATGAGCAGCGGGCGCTGTATCAGACCATTCGTAGGGCCTGCGAGGCCCTCTTCGTCGTCCTTCGAGTTGTTGCACTCGTCGTGGCGCCGCCGTCTCGCGTTGTCAACATGGTCAACGGACATGAGGAATGAGGAGATGACTTTACTTGGAGAGGATGACAGTGGGGACCCACCAGGGCCATAGCCGCACGTACGCAAGTGCCTCCTTATTATATACAACTGTAATTTTTTTGCTTCCTCCTGGTTTCCTGACATCACGGTCCCACACCATTGTCAACCTATGTAGTCAATAAACGAGAGAATTGCACAAGGAGCGGCCGACAGCTGGAACCAAGCGGCTCGAGCAGTATTTGTGTTTTTGAGGTGTCAGCACTGTAGAGTTTTTCTTGAGCGATGTTTTTGTTGTTGTTCAAAGGAGAGCAGGGTATTAACTGGGCAAACTATGGTCCGTCTAACCCAGGCCAGATATTCAGCCCAGATATTATTATTTTTCAAGCTGAAAATGGCTAGCCCGGCTATACTTTTTTTAGGAATACCGAGGCAAGGTCAACTTGTTATTCTCCGCCTTGCTGGGCTGCAAATCTTTCCTAGGAGGGATGCATTAGGCTTAACAAGAAAATGGGCTTTAAGAAGTAATAAATGAGATGTAATTATAAAAACTGGGCAGTAATTATAAAAAAGTGCACCAAACACGTAATTACTTTATAAAATATTATTTTTGGATATTGAAAATTTTAATTTCATTAATTATTGCGTGCACAATGTTTCGTTTGATTTTTACGTAATACAAATTTATATTGAAATTGCATTTAATCTGACTAGAAATTTTGGGATAAAAATATTTCGGATCCCATCAAAATGTGGGAAATTTTATTGAATTCTGCTTTGAACGGTTGGTTGAAATTATTAATCATTGTCCTAGCTAGAAAATGGGCTGTACTTTTAACAAACTGTAAATGGGTTGTAGTAAATTCCATTAGAATTCAAAAATGGGTTGCACATTTTTACAAATCTCAAATGGGCTATAAGTTCTCTTCCACACACTTGTGGGCTTACTAAGTTGATGCGTCCCGTAAAAAAACTAAGTTGACGCATAGGCAAGGCTTTGTCAACTTATAGTCAACACACAGTTCTAGCAGCAGTGGCCGTTGGATGTCCATCCAACGGATGACGTGCTTCTTCTTCAATCTCGAATATTCTAGCTTCACCCGCCCAAAAAATGATTCCTCCCCCTGACATCTGGGGCGCACCATTACGATGTCAATATAAACGATTCTAGTTGCAGTGACCTTACGATGTCCATCCAACGGCCGTCGTGCTTCTTCAACCTCTGGTCTTCTTGCTCCAGCCACCCAAAGCAGCGCCGGTCGTGCCGCCTGCTCCTGCCTCCCGTGGCTGGCTGTTCTGCCGCGGAGGCCTCACCGCCCCTACTACTCCCACCGTTGGCCAAGACATCCCTCCACTCACCCACACTCCGTGATTCTGCGGCGACGACAACCTCACACTGCAGCCGAACCAGTGAACCCTCGTACTCCTTTTCGTATGGGCATCCACTGTCGTGTCTTCCCCGGCTCCGCGTCGTCCCCTTCTTAGGCCTCGTCGTAGTCCACCGCCTTGGTGCTCTCGGCGCGGCGTGGTCAATGTGGTCAACGACCGACTTCCATCAGAAGAGTACTTTACGTGGAGACGCTGACAGCTGGGTCCAGGGCCGCAGCAAGGAAGTGCCTCCTTGTTACGCGGAAAATAATGATTCCTCCACCTGACAGCAGGGACCCACCTGACGGGCCACCATATTTCGTGAAAAAAACATTTCCCCCCTGACTGCTGGGACCTACCAGCTACATCTTTGCACGCAAGGAAGTGTGTTCATATTACGGGCAAAAAAATGATTCACCCCCTGACTGCTGGGACCCACCAGCTACATCTTCGCACGCAAGGAAGTGCCTGACAGTTGGGACCCACCTGGTCGAAGCGCACGTAGCGTTGTCATTCTGGTCGCGAACGTGTACGTACATACGATCGGTCTGTCCGCAGGCTGAAGTGATTAACTGTGGCCATGTAAGGAAGGGCACGTGTCGTAGTAGAGGCGCGCACGTAGCATGTACACATACGTACAGCGACCAGGGTGCAAGAAAGAAAATACGGCCATGTATGCACATATGGGTGGGGTCTTGAACGCCTACTCGCGCATACGTACGGCCAGGGCTCGTGTACATGGATGGGTCGGAACGGAGAAACTGCGTCATCGTCGTGTTAATGGGGAGCCAACCGGCTGGGTTGGAACGGAATGCGTCGTCGTGTTCATCAGGAGGGCTTGGACGGAACAACCGATGGAAATGAGGCCTGGCGTACCGCAGAACGGAGGAAACGTCCTTGTGTTCAACCGGCCATGGTCGAAACGGGATCCTGTTCATCGGGAGGGGTTTGGCGTACTGTAAAACGGAGGAAACACTTCTGTTAGACCTCCTACGGTCGAAACAGGGTCCTGTTGATCGGGAGGGGTGTGGCGTATCGCAAAACAAAGGAAACGGACTTGTGTTGGAGCGCTACGGTCGAAACATGGGTCATGTTCATCGGGAGGGGTGTAGCGTACCGCAAAACGGGACTCCACTAGATACTGTTCATCTCCACCGTCGACCTCCTCCAGCCTCCACGGGCTACTGTTCATCCAATGTCGACCTCCTCCAGCCTCCACCTGTGACTGTTCATCCACGGGCTCCTGTTCATCCAGCCTCCACCGTGCGCTCCTCCATCAGCTACTGTTCAACCAGCACTCTCCACGGGGTCCTGTTCAACCACCCCTCCACGGGCTACTATTCATCCAGCCCTCCATCGGCTACTGTTCAACCAGCCCTCCATCGGCTACTGTTCAACCTTCTCTCCACGGGGTCCTGTTCATCCATGCCCAACCGACTCGATCAATCAGGGTCCTGTTCATCCAGCGGCAACACCATGGGGGCCTGTTCATCCAACCCCCACCGGGAACTGTTCATCCAAACCCCCCAACAACGCTCACTGTTCATCCAGAGGCAACATCGATCGGCTTCAGTTAGTACCAGTAGCGAAGGAATCGCTCGATGCTCGGGTTCAGTAATGCATAGCCTGCAATGCAATCGCTCGGGTTCAGTAGGCGAATGCCTCGCTCGGGTTCAGTTAGAGCCCAACGCCTCGCACCCACGCGCGTACATGTACGAGAGAAACGCGCATCGCTCGGCCCCCGACCATCCACCATAACCGGGAACTCCCTGATATTTTCCTCGCCCTCGCTTCTACCACGGTTTTTTCTGTCATCCACGGCCCAAAGAATGTCATGCAGCTGCGTCTCCGGCCCGCCCAGGACGAAAAACCCATTTTTTGTCATAGAAGTAGGAGCCCACCACATCTATGATGATACCGGGTTTTGTCACAATTATCGTCATAGAAGTGTCATAAGCATGACAAAAAAATTGTTCGGTCCAAAATGTCATGGATGTGTCTTTTTTTGGAGTGTTAAGGCCGTGGCGCAAGCAATACCCACCTATGTTATGAGTGTGTTCCGACTACCTGCTTCAGTATGTGATGATCTAACCAAGATGATGATGCAGTATTGGTGGGGGGAGGGGATGGCAAGAGGAAAATGGCATGGCTAAGCTGGGAGAGGATGATGCTACCAAAGGCTATGGGAGGCATGGGATTCCGAGACACGGGGCCTTTAATCAGGCTCTGTTGGCCAAGCAAGCCTGGCTCCTTTTGGATTGCCTGGATAGCTTATGCGCGCGATTATTGAAGGCTAAATACTACCCGAGGGGGAACTTGTTGGATACTATTTTTTCATCAAACTCCTCGGCGGTGTGGAAAGGTATTGTTCACGGACTTGAGCTTGTGAAGAAAGGCAGTACATGGCGAGTTGGCAATGGCACACTGATAAAGACTTGGAGAGATGCTTGGATCCTGCGAGGACACAATTTCAGACCGGTCACTCCTAAGAGGAATTATCGTTTCAATTGGGTGGACTGATTTTTTGAATGAGCATGGTGCATGGAATGTTGAACGACTAAGGGAGCATTTTTGGGACTTGGATGTACGGGAGATTCTGAAGATTCGCACGTCACCGAGGAATGGACAGGACTTCGTCGCTTGGTTTCCAGAGCGGAATGGGCAGTTTACTATCCGGAGCGTGTATCACCTTGCCACGGACGTCTAGTACTCGCTGCAGCTCAGCTTTTCCAATAGCAATCCTTCAGGACGGAGGCCCATATGGCAGCGGATCTGGAGCTCACAAGTACCTTTGAAGATGAGAATCACGGTGTGGAAGGCTGTCTCGGGTGCTCTCGCTACAAATGATTGTAAGAAGTACCGACATATCTCAACTAGAGATGGATGTCCGGTGTGCGGCCGAGAGAAGGAGACTAGCTTCCATGCTCTTGTGTCTTGCGAGCATGCGAGGAGGATCTGGACTCAGATGAGAGCGGTATGGAGACTCCCTAGTCACGAGGTTCTTCAAGATACATGAAAGGATTGGCTTCTAAATGTTCTTGCAAACTGTGATAATCACACGCGGGATTGCACGATCATGCTGATATGGAGGATCTGGTCACTACGCTCGGACCTAACACATGGAAAGGAGCCCCCCCCCCCCGTGACGGCAACGTCCGACTATCTTGTAAGCTATATGAACTCTCTGAACCTGTGTAGCAGATTCTCCACGGAAGAAATCCTCAAAGGGAAGATGCCAATGGTGCAGGAAGCAACAGTCGAGGTCCCTAACCCTAGCATCCCTCTTCAATGGCCGCGGCCGTCGGCGGATCGAGCTACTCTTTCGGTGGATGGGGCTTTCATGCAAGAGGACGGGTCTGCGGCGACGGGTATGATACTACGGCGCCATGATGGAAGCGTGATTTTCACGGCGTATAGGTGTATTTTCAACTGTAATGATGCATTGGAAGCGGAACTACATGCAATAATGCAGGGTATGGCCTTAGCCTTGCAGCATTGTTCCCTGCCAATTGTCGTTCAGTCAGACTCATCTATGGCACTGGCTGCAATGACCGGGGAAAGCTTATCCAGGTCTGCATATGGACACTTGATAGCGGAGATTCGGCGTCACATGGAGGCTCGAGAGTTTGTTCCATAAAATATCAAGCATGAGCAAAATAGGGTAGCACATCGATTGACATTATATAGTCGTACAGAGTTTTCTACTGCCGTATGGCTGGGGAGGAGCCCACCTTGTATTGAGGAGTTGGTGCCTCTTGATTGTAACCCTATGCAGTGGCGAAGCTAGCAGCGAGCTACGCCTAGGGCTGAGCAAGCTTGAACACCAAATTCTTCAAATTTTCAATACTTTGTAGCAAGGGATTACAAGGAATCTTAGTACTAAGCCTAGGGCTATAGCCCTAGTTGCCCTAGGCTTGTCTCCGCCACTAACCCTATGCATATGGAATAAAACTCTTCTTCTATCGCAAAAAAAGAAGAAGAGGGGAAGGCATGGCCGGCAGTATGGCCGTTGCTAGGGACGCCGGTTCAAACCGTGCGAGTTAATAGGAGAGCTAGCCTCATCATTTTTCTTCTTTAGTAGGTCAACATGCAAATATGCCAGCTAATCTTCCGGTTCATGCGCCAAGCATGCTACCTCGCCGATGATCACCGAGAGCTGGATAGACTCTGGACCTCTTTACTGGTGGTGAGCAGTTTACTACCCCTCTGTCCCATAATATAATAGTGTTTTTGACACTAGCGTCTCCTCCCATAATATAAGAGTGTTTTTGACACTAGCGTCTCCGTCCCATAATATAGGACGAAGGGAGTAGATTGTTCTAGGAATATTTTATTGAATAAAACACTAAAAGTTTCCTGAAAAAAGAAAGCTACAAATATAACGACTGCTCTTATGTTTTTTTAGTGGAAGGTCTGCTAGACTTGCTCTTATGTTTTGTTTTGAGTGAAGGGAGAATCGAGTTTTTTTTAGAATGGAAGAATAGGAGATTTTTTTTGGGATCGGTCTAGCGAGCGGCCGGCTGCTCACTATACTTTGCGAGCGGCCGGCCCAAAATTGCAAGTTTTGATCCTCTAATAATTTATAAATAGCAATTATCTATTGTGTGTCTTTTTCTGTTAGTTAATGGATGTTTTTATTAGCATTAAATGCGTATAGCAAATGCGTACAGACTGGTCCGTGAAACACATTTATTTTCGTCTTTTAAATTTTTAAAAAGTCATATCTTTTAAACCACACGTTGGAATTTAGATCCGTTTTCACCTTTGGGTTCATCGCGACGAGATCTTCGAAACTAGATCCCATATGGGTATGTTTCGACGAATTTTTTTTGATGCCAACTTTGGTGCTATATGGTGCAACTATAGTACTGCATTATGCAACTAGACTACATTGCCGTGCCAACTGAGTATATGTGTGTGTAACTAGTCCTGCCAACTAAATATTAATGCGTGTGCAACTAGTGTCCTGCCAACTAAACATCAATGTGTGTGCAACTAGACTATATTACAAGCCAACTAAGCATATGTGTGTGCAACTAGTCTTCCTACCAACTAAACATCAATGTGTGCGCAACTAGACTACGTTACAAGCCAACTAAACATCAATGTGTGTGCAACTAGACTACATTACAAGCTATGATAATTCATATGCGACTATGCGGACCAGATTATGCAACTATGTGGCCATGTATGTGCCAACTAGGACTACTATGTGTGCAACGACAACTACTGAGGATGCAACTCCAAAAAACTGGGTTTGAAAAAAATTGCACCATGCAGTACTAAAGTTGCACAAAGCAGTACTGAAGTTGCACAATACAGCGCCAAAATTGGCATCAAAAAAATTTCGTCGAAACATATCCATGCGGGATCTAGTTTCGAAGATCTCGTCGCGATGAATCCAACGGTGAAGACGGATCTGAATTCCGACGTGTGGTTTAAAAGATACGACTTTTTAAAAATTGAAGTGGCCAAAATAAATGTGCGTGAATCTGTTTCCAGGACTAGTCCGTACGCATTTAATACTAACAAAAAACATTCACTAGCTGACAAAAAAAGACACACATGTAAGTAACCAGCCCGACCGCCCGTTCCTACGAAAAAGTGGGCGTGCACTTTTAAGATTTCAGGTTTTTTTTGAGGAATCGGAGTTTTTTTTTTGACATGAGGAATCGGATTTTTCTTTTGAGAATATGAGGAATCGGAGTTGGGTCTGCGACAGTGCACTTCCCACGAAATGGGCCTTCATTGTTTTTCTGCGGCGCATCGAGTCCACCAAACAAGCAGCCGCGTGGCCTTCTCCCCTCACCCCATGGCGCGGCTGCCCTAGTTCGTCCACGCGACACCTCCACTCCATCGCTAACCTCCCCCTCCCCTGCTATACTTCTCCGGCGCCCTCCTCGCCTGTGGTCCGCGCGGACCTCACCGCCCCCCGCCCCCTGCTTCTCCCCGGCCCTCCACCCCTCATCTGCACAAGGTAATCCCCCCCCCCCCCCCCCCCCCCCCGCGGCTCCCTGCTACTGTATCATTGGGAGTCGAAACCCTAGTTCAATCGCCCCTCCCCCCCCCCCCCCCCCCCCCCCCCGCTCCCTGATACTGTATCATTGGGAGTCGAAACCCTAGTTCAATCCCCCCCCCCCCCCCCCCCCCCCCCCCCCGCCATTTACCCTCGAGGTTTCTGTTTGTCTTAGTTTGGTTCAGTTTCTGTAACCCTAGGTTTGTCTTGGATGGGGACCGATCGAGTTAGAGGGAATATGTTGTGCGCTTTCTTCCTGTACCCTCCTGGTATAGGTATTTTTCTGCAAGGATCGTTCATGAATTTTGGGGGTTGTTCAAATCGTCTTCGGGCTGCAGCATTTTGTTATGCCCAGAACTCTGTAGTGTGCATTTTGTGTTTTGGGAATGATTCTTTTGGTATTTGTATGCCGTTTTCTCAAGCTCTCATAGCATCAAGATGATATTTTTCTATAATGTATGTATGAAGTATGAACACTGCACATTTCTTGTGATATTGGTGCTTGAGTGCCATTCTGGTTAGCTTAAAAAGAAGCTGATGCACCCCCCCCCCCCCCAAGGGAAATATACAGAGTCTTCCTTAGAGTGGACAATAAATGGACTGCTTGCGAGTTGATTATAGACATTGTGCCATAGCTGATGAACTAAAACGGTTAAGAATTATGTGTTTACTGTTTATGGTTAAAATTGAAAGGACTAAGAATTCAGGAGTTATATGTGGTGATAATATGATTTTTAGATGTTTTGATGCTGCTTAATTTATTAAGATCTGATCTACCAGTTTTTATCTTTCTAGGCCTATGGTAAGGGCAACTTGAGCTGCAAGTGGCCATTATCAGAATGGGTGAAAGTAACGAGAATATCCAGTTTTCGTGGGGAAAGAAGAGAGCAAAAGGTGGTGCCAAGATGGATACACAGTTCTATGGTTCCTTCACATTTGACAATGTGAAGTACTCACTGTATGACTGTGTATATCTTTTTAAAAATGGTGAATCTGAACCATACATTGGAAAGATAGTAAAGATATGGCAGCAGAATGAAGCTAAGAAAGTAAAGATTCTTTGGTTTTTCACCCCGGATGAGATCAGAAATTATTTAAGAGGCCCCGTGGCGGAGAATGAGATATTTCTTGCTTCTGGTGATGGCACTGGCCTTGCCGATATCAACCCGCTGGTAGTTTGTTCCTTCCTTACTCACATATTTGCATTTTTTAATTAGATTGATCCACATCAGAAATGCAATTTGAAGTTTTAATCTTCCTGTATAAAAGGCGTGCTAACAATATGCAAGGAGCAACAGTTTGATTACCACTTTTGGAAGTATATCTGGCAATACTAGACGGAACAAAAGCCTGAATGAGCTGGATCCAGCTTGGTTGCTCATTTGCAAAACTGAGCAGAACTAGCTTGGTCAGTTCAAAGGGGCAACAAGCTAGTTGGGGTCAACAATTACATTTTTTCGAAGCTAGCTGGGCGCATCATTGTTAATTCAGTTCATTTCTGACCTTTCTTACAAGTAAAATGTTCTAATAGGGTCTTTTTATTGCTTATATTAGGAATCTATTGCTGGTAAATGCACTGTTGTTTGCATTTCAAAGGATGAAAGGAATCGCCAGCCTACCCCAAAGGAACAAACGGTCGCTGATTATATCTTCTATAGGTTTTTTGATGTTGGAAACTGCACACTTTCTGAGCAAGTACCTGAGAAAATTGCAGGGCTGGAAGGTCAGCATTGGATGTAAATTTTGTTCATGCATTACATCACATTAAATATTTCGTTTAAGCAGTACATTATACACACACACACGCACACACACATAATGTGCACGTATATTTAACTACTCTCCTTCTGATGTAGTCAACGCGCTGCTTAATCCTAAAGATGAGCAAGTTATATGTTACCCGGATCAGGATGTGCAAGGCATGGATCAGAAGGTGGGTGCAGGTCTGGTTGCACCCCTTACGCAATCAGCGGCTAAGATGGAGGATGAAATTCCTGTTGCACCCCTTCCGCAATCAGCTGCTAAGATGGAGGATGAAATTCCTGTTGCTGCAGTTCCCCTTTCCCAGTCAGTGGCCATTTCTCTTCCCCCATCAGTCAAAGAGGTGGATAAAGTTCAGGTTGCTGCTGTTCCTCTTCCCCTAGCAGTTGAGGAGGATGTTCCCAAACCCACACAAAAAGTTTTCAAACGTACACAGAGTACACAGAAAGTTCTCTCTGATAAGATGCCTTCAAAGAAGTTGAAAATATCTCAAGATCTCACAACGAAGAATATGCCTTCAAAGAAGTCGAAACTATCTCAAGATCTTACAACACAGAGTATGGCCCCAGTTCCTGACGTGAAAGTTCGCTCTGTTCCTTCGGCGGAACTACCAACAAGGCAGGCTGTAAGTTTTCTGAATTAGTAAATAGCTGTTGGTGACATATTTCAGAGTGATAAATATAATGCGAATAAATGAACATGTTATAAACATGAAAAACACAGTGTCGGTGTCGCCTTCTGTATTCTTTACCCCGAGCAGTTACTATGTGTTGGCCCATGGACATGTAAACTAGATGCATGCTCAGTGAAACGAAAAACACGTTGATTGCTATCCAACTCCAGCGTATCATAATTTAACGCACATAAAAGGATAAGGTATATTTTGGTTCCTTTTCAGAGAAATAGTAACTTTACTTTAGGCTGTGGTGTGTTTGGAACATTTTAGTTGACAAATTTAAACCAGGCCATATGCCAAAGACACAACACTGGCCTACTCTACTGAAAATTAATAATTCAATGCCATAAAGCAGTCCCTTGAATGGTGAACTGCCACCATGTTCTAGAGCAGGTATTTTGGGGCTGTGCCCTTTTGAACTTACCATCTGAAGTATTATTTACATGTTCAGCTATATTTCTTAAGCATTAATATTAATAGATTGAATCTTGGGCACATATAATCGTTTATTTGTACACAGCAAGTAAAGTGGTCTCATATTTCTCACTTATTTTGCTTTATGGACTGTTCTTTATTTGGCAGAATATTATGTGCTTTTGATAGAAATTCGACCGATGCTATTTACGAGTAGGTTTGACTTGATAAATCATGCACAAAATGCTGTTGTTTACACTTTGCTACTATCATGTTTACTTTTGTGTGCTAACACAGTTTGCTACTATCATGTTTACTTTGTGTGCTAATACACCTTTATGCTACTTAACAGGACAGAAGAAAATGGTTCAAACCACAGGTGAGTGATCTTTTCTTTTCTCTGTTGTTGTTGTTGTTGTTGTTGTTGTTGTTGTTGTTATTATTATTATGAAATATATGTTATATCTGCAGTCTTCACTTGATAAATCGTTTCATCAAATTAGCATAGTACTAAGATGTAGCCTTTGATTCAGTTCTATGTTATTGTCTATTGAATGAAATCAGGCTTTGGCTTTCAGTTATATATATGGCATAAACTCATAATCTATATTAAATGTAATTTGCAGCCATGGCATGAAAAACTAACACAAGCTGATAGGGAGGGGAGGCTGGTGTATATTCAGAATCTTGACATACGGTTTGGAGCTTCTGAAATAGTGGTACTATGACTATCTTCTTTTTTCTGTATTTGGTTGTCATGAAGCCCGAGCTGCTTCTAGTTCTCTAATTGTGTTCCTGGCCTAGAAGGATCATCTACTTGTCTTCTTGAATAGCTTAAGCTTTCTGTTCTGTAGGCCGTGTTTGGCATGATGTGGATTATGACGATCCAGCTTTTCCAACTGACTCTTTCCTATTATTTTGGTTTGGCTAAACCAACTCTTTCCTGCCCTCATTACTATTTTCCGCAGCAGATTACAATAAACAAGTCACCACAGCACAATCCAGCAACCACAAGCTGAGCTTTACACAGCTGTGTACACTGATTTCTGCCTGCTTAACTTCTACAGTCTCTTACAAAATGTCTCCTGATTTTGCGAAAAAGGAACTATGTGCTTCTGCTCAAGAAAGTAATAAATAAATAGATATGTTTTTTATTCGATAACAAGTAGCAGCACAGAGAAGTTGAAACTGTTGGGGCATGAAAAAGTTGATTAACTCTGTGCATATCCATCTCTTTTTCTCAAGGATCTTCGTCCACCCTGTTCAGTACTCATTCTACTCGTGCTTTGTTTAGTCTTCATGTTCTTTTCACATGTTATCTGCTCCTCCCGTGTATCGCACCATCAATTTAGTGAACATATCTTATTGCGATCATGTTTGCAGGAACTTATTCGTGAGGCACTACAACTATCTTGTACTGCTAAGCCTATTAACCACCCGACCTACGATGATCCTAACAATGGTGAGTGAACTTCTACACAAATACTAACATGTTCCATTTAACCTTATCCAACGCAGTTTAAATAAAATGCCTTTTTCTAATTTGTAGGAAAAGCATATGTTGTATTCAATTCTAGAAATATTGCTGATGACGCTGTTATGAAAATCAATTCAGGTTTGGTTGTGGGTGGAAGGTAACTCACTCTATTGTGTCAATACTTGTTGGAATGATGAAATGTACTTTACTTCGTATTCAGTGCTGGCATGTAATAAATTTCATACCAAGCATCGCTACTGTCTGTTATGTTTCAGTTTCACATGATGGCACCTAGTTCAAACCAACTGCAAAAACACCGATTGGAACTAACAGAGCTTTATATAAACCAATTGCTTCTGCGATGAGCACCAATTTATGTGTTTTACTAGTTCTTTAGTTGGCAAATCAGACAGGGATTGTGCGTGTGCAACATTGCAATTGCTGGTTACATAGTTTGTATGTGACTGCCACTTGGCATTGCTCAGTATAAGTAATTAGTAATCTTCTAGTTTGGTCTTCTTTTGCTAACTGCTGATACTTCTGATTAATTGTATTTCTTGCAGACCCCTTTACTGCAGCAAAGGGTTACTTAAGGTCCCAAAACCAGCTTCAGGAGCTCTGGTTGGGCACTTAACCATCAGTAATCAGAAAATGAACCCAAGACAACGAGAAGAGCAGGTCTCGATGGTGTCCTATAATTAATCCCGTCGCAGTTTCTCCTTTTCTGTACATGATATCAATGCAACTGTTGTTATTTCCGCAGAAGAAGGCAGTGTCAACATCACATTGTTCTCAACCCAATACAATAGAATATGACCTGGCCTTGGACTGGATGCTTGTCCGAGAAAAGCAAGCAATGAAGTTCAGTATGCTTCATAAGGTAAATGCTGCTTCCTACGTACTCTCTGTACTTGCGTGGGTTCCGTAAGTTGAGACCTTAATTTTTGCATGTGCAACATCGTTTTGCAGAGGCACGCGGGTGAGAGGAAGTCGTTTGCAGCAAAGATGGAGAAGTAAGTAGCTTCTTTGGAGTCGCTTAACCAAAATGTAATGGGAACCGGCCAGATGGAGTTGTCAACTATCACCCCTTGGAGCTTGGTGTGTTGTTCACCCGAAGCAACACTTATCTTCAAGCTTTTGTCGCTGTGGCAACCTTATATGCGCTGATGGTTTATGTTTGGCTTCGACTGATTGAATTTCGAGGTGGGACTAACTGCAACGTAGGATGTTCTTTCTTCAAGGAGGGAAATGTATAGGGGTGGAAATTATGAGGACATTAGCTTCAGGAATCAGAGTAGTGGGAAATTTCTCATGACATGTCTTCAGGAGTCAGAGTAGTGCCGTAGAAGCAAGTAGCCCTTTGCAGCAAGCCGGAGGCGGTTTTAGCTTAACAGTAAGCCAGCCAGCGTAGTAACGGTGCCCATCTGCTGCTGCGTGTTTTTGGATAGCAAATCATGAACTATGTATGTTCCCAAAGTTCACGGCTTGGCTATCTTTTCTGCTAAATGTACCGCATTCTTGAATGGCCCCACTGCAGTGCCCACTTGAGAGTCTGCTACCAGTTGTGTTCGATGATGATTCATCTGTGTCAGTGGCGACTTTTAATTGACCGGCGCCTTTGAATGAACGGTAAAGCCTGTGGGCGCCTTTGAATGAACGGTAAAACTTTCCCAGTCGCGCACCCAATGGATAGTCATTTTTTTTCCGACTCATTTTGGCTTGTCATTTCGACGAACAGCCTGTGGGCGCTCCATGCGCCAAGCTCCTCCTACTCCTCCGCCTCTCGGCCCGGCCGAGCTCCTCCGCCCGCTTCCCGTGCACGCTTGCCGCCCACGAGGAACGGCCCAGCAACTTCGCCGCCTTCTCGTGCCCGCGCGCTTGGCGCCGCGAGGACGGTGGCGTCCTGGTGTTGCACCGCCTGTGCCGCCACGCCCGGGTCGTACCTCAGCGGCGAGCGGGGCCGGAAGAGGGAGACGCGGTCGCGAGCATCTCGGCCCAGGCTCGCAGGCGAATCGGACGAGCTGCAGCGACAACGTGAGCCCGTGCTCGAACGGCACCTGGATGCGCCCCAGCGAGGCGTCGGCGTTGGCGAAGTCCACGTCCGCGAGCGCCGCGCCGACGTGCGCCACCACGAGCTCGGCTCTCGCGTTGTCGCACACGACGTCTGGCACGCCCGTGGAGGCGCTGGGCACGACGCGGCGAGGGGTAGGCCTCTAGCCGGTGCAACGCGCGCCGCCTCGCCGAGAACGCCGTGCCGCAGGGGGCCAACGCCGCCGCGGCCGGAGCTTGGCGTGGCGAGGGCGCGAGGAGACGTGGCGAGGGTGCGGGACGAGCGCGGGCGGCAAGGAGGCGTGGCGAGGGCGCGCGGCAGCCAGGGCGAGGGCTCGGCGGGCAGCAACGACACGGCGACGAGGAGGCGTGGCGGCGAGCGCGGCCGGAGCGAGGAGCTCTTCGGGGGGAGAGAGAGGAGAGATTCTTTTTTGCATGCAAGTGGTGGGCCTGGCACAAAAAGGAGGAGAGAGTGTAGGGGAACGTTGCATAAAATAATTTTTTTCCTATGTTCACCAAGGTCAATCTATGAGTTCATCTAGCAACGAGAGAGGGAAGTGCATCTACATACCCTTGTAGATGGCGAGTGGAAGTGTTCAAGGGAACGAGGTTGAGGGAGTCGTACTCGTCGTGATCCAAATCACCGGAGATCCTAGCGCCGAACGGACGGCACCTCCGCGTTCAACACACATACGGTCAGCGTGACGTCTCCTCCTTCTTGATCCAGCAAGGGGAAATGAGAGGTTGATGAAGATCCAGCAGCACGACGGCGTGGTGGTGGATGCAGCAGGGATCCCGGCAGGGCTTCGCCAAGCGTCTACGGGAGAGAGAGGTGTAGCAAGGGGAAAGGGAGACGCCAAGTGCAAGGGTGCGGCTGCCCTCCCTCCCCCCTCTTTATATAGGGACCCCAGGGGGGCGCCGGCCCTAGGAGATCCCATCTCCAAGGGAGGGGTGCACCAGCCCACCAGGGGCTGGTTCCCCTCCCCACTTCAGCCCACGGGGCCCTCCGGGATAGGTGGCCCCACCCGGTGGACCCCCGGGACCCTTCCCGTGGTCCCGGTACAATACCAGTGACCCCCGAAACTTTCCCGATGGCCGAAACAACACTTCTTATATATAATTCTTTACCTCCGGACCATTCCGGAACTCTTCGTGACGTCCGGGATCTCATCCGGGGCTCCGAACAACTTCCGGTTTGCTGCATACTAATATCTCTACAACCCTAGCGTCACTGAACCTTAAGTGTGTAGACCCTACGGGTTCGGGAGACACGTACACATGACCGAGACGGCTCTCCGGTCAATAACCAACAGCAGGATCTGGATACCCATGTTGGCTCCCACATGCTCCTCGATGATCTCATCGGATGAACCACAATGTCGAGGATTCAAGCAACCCCATATACAATTCCCTTTGTCAATTGGTATGTTACTTGCCCGAGATTCGATCGTTGGTATCCCAATACCTTGTTCAATCTCGTTACCGGCAAGTCACTTTACTCGTACCGTAATGCATGATCCCGTGACCAGACACTTGGTCACTTTGAGCTCATTATGATGATGCATTACCGAGTGGGCCCAGAGATACCTCTCCGTCATATGGAGTGACAAATCCCAGTCTCGATCCGTGTCAACCCAACAGACACTTTCGGAGATACCCGCAGTATACCTTTATAGTCACCCAGTTACGTTGTGATGTTTGGTACACCCAAAGCACTCCTACGGTATCCGGGAGTTACACGATCTCATGGTCTAAGGAAAAGATACTTGACATTGAAAAAGCTCTAGCAAACGAACTACACGATCTTGTGCTATGCTTAGGATTGGGTCTTGTCCATCACATCATTCTCCTAATGATGCGATCTCATTATCAATGACATCCAATGTCCATAGTCAGGAAACCATGACTATCTGTTGATTAACGAGCTAGTCAACTAGAGGCTCACTAGGGACATGTTGTGGCCTATGTATTCACACGTGTATTACGATTTCCGGATAATACAATTATAACATGAATAAAAGACAATTATCATGAACAAGGAAATATAATAATAATCCTTTTATTATTGCCTCTAGGGCATATTTCCAACAGTCTCCCACTTGCACTAGAGTCAATAGTCTAGTTACATTGTGATGAATCGAACACCCATAGAGTTCTGGTGTTGATCATGTTTTGCTCGCGGAAGAGGTTTAGTCAACGGATCTGCGACATTCAGATCCGTATGTACTTTGCAAATATCTATGTCTCCATATTGAACGTTTTCACGATGGAGTTGAAACGATGCTTGATGTGCCTGGTCTTCTTGTGAAACCTGGGCTCCTTGGCAAGGGCAATAGCTCTAATGTTGTCACAGAAGAGAGTGATCGGCCCTGACGCATTGGGTATGACTCCTAGGTCGGTGATGAACTCCTTCATCCATATTGCTTCATGCGCTGCCTCCGAGGCTGCCATGTACTCCGCTTCACATGTAGATCCCGCCACGATGCTCTGCTTGCAACTGCACCAGCTTACTGGTCCACGATTCAACATATACACGTATCCGGTTTGTGACTTAGAGTCATCCAGATCTGTGTCGAAGCTAGCGTCGACGTAACCCTTTACGACGAGCTCTTCGCCACCTCCATAGACGAGAAACATGTCCTTTGTCCTTTTCAGGTACTTCAGGATATTCTTGACGCTGTCCAGTGTTCCTTGCCGGGATTACTTTGGTACCTTCCTACCAAACTTACGGCAAGGTTTACATCAGGTCTGGTACACAGCATGGCATACATAATAGATCCTATGGCTGAGGCATAGGGGATGACACTCATCTCTTCTTTATCTTCTGCCGTGGTCGGGCATTGAGCCAAGCTCAATCTCACACCTTGCAATACAGGCAAGAACCCTTTCTTGGACTGATCCATATTGAACTTCTTCAACATCTTATCAAGAAATGTGCTTTGTGAAAGACCTATGAGGCGTCTCGATCTATCCCTATAGATCTTGATGCCTAATATGTAAGCAGCTTCTCCAAGGTCCTTCATTGAAAAACACTTATTCAAGTAGACCTTAATGTTGTCCAAAAGTTCTATATCATTTCCCATCAAAAGTATGTCATCTACATATAATATGAGAAATGCTACAGAGCTCCCACTCACTTTCTTGTAAACGCAGGCTTCTCCATAAGTCTGCATAAACCCAAACGCTTTGATCATCTCATCAAAGCGAATGTTCCAACTCCGAGATGCTTGCACCAGCCCATAAATGGATCGCTGGAGCTTGCACACCTTGTTAGCATTCTTAGGATCGACAAAACCTTCTAGCTGCATCATATATAGTTCTTCCTTAAGATGTCCGTTAAGGAATGCCGTTTTGACGTCCATCTGCCATATCTCATAATCATAGTATGCGGCAATTGCTAACATGATTCAGACGGACTTTAGCTTCGCTACGGGAGAGATGTCTCATCGTAGTCAACCCCTTGAACTTGTCGATAACCCTTAGCGACAAGTCGAGCTTTATAGATGGTAACATTACCATCCGCGTCCGTCTTCTTCTTAAAGATCCATTTGTTTTCTATCGCTCGCCGATCATCAGGCAAGTCTGTCAAAGTCCATACTTTGTTTTCATACATGGATCCTATCTCAGATTGCATGGCTTCAAGCCATTTGTTGGAATCTGGGCCCGCCATCGCTTCTTCATAGTTCAAAGGTTCACCATTGTCTAACAACATGATTTCCAGGACAGGGTTGCCATACCACTCTGGTTTGGAACGTTTCCTTGTGGACCTACGAAGTTCAGTAGCAACTTGATCCGAAGTACCTTGATCATCATCATTAATTTCCTCTCCAATCGGTGTAGGCACCACAGGAACATTTTCCTGAGCTGCACTACTTTCTGGTTCAAGAGGTAGTACTTCATCGAGTTCTACTTTCCTCCCACTTACTCCTTTCGAGAGAAACTCTTTTTCCAGAAAGGATCCGTTCTTGGCAACAAAGATCTTGCCTTCGGATCTAAGGTAGAAGGTATACCCAATGGTTTCCTTAGGGTATCCTATGAAGACGCATTTTTCCAACTTGGGTTCGAGCTTTTCAGGTTGAAGTTTCTTGACATAAGCATCGCATCCCCAAACTTTTAGAAACGACAACTTAGGTTTCTTCCCAAACCATAATTCATACGGTGTCGACTCAACGGATTTAGATGGAGCCCTATTTAAAGTGAATGTAGCTGTCTCTAGAGCGTATCCCCAAAATGATAGCGGTAAATCGGTAAGAGACATCATAGATCGCACCATATCCAATAGAGTGCGATTACGACGTTCGTACACACCGTTACGCTGAGGTGTTCCAGGCGGCGTGAGTTGTGAAATGATTCCACATTTCCTTAAGTGCGTACCAAATTCGTGACTTAAATATTCTCCTCCACGATCTGATCGTAAGAACTTTATCTTTCGGTCACGTTGATTCTCTACCTCATTCTGAAATTCCTTGAACTTTTCAAAGGTCTCAGACTTGTGTTTCATCAAGTAGACATACCCATATCTACTCAAGTCATTAGTGAGTGTGAGAACATAACGATATCCTCCGCGAGCCTCAACGCTCATTGGACCGCACACATCGGTATGTATGATTTCCAACAAGTTGGTTGCTCGCTCCATTGTTCCGGAGAACGGAGTCTTGGTCATTTTGCCCATGAGGCATGGTTCGCATGTGTCAAATGATTCATAATCGAGAGACTCTAAAAGTCCATTAGCATGGAGCTTCTTCATGCGCTTGACACCAATGTGACCAAGGCGGTAGTGCCACAAGTATGTGGGACTATCGTTATCAACTTTACATCTTTTGGTATTCACACTATGAATATGTGTAACATTACGTTCGAGATTCATTAAGAGTAAACCATTGACCATCGGGGCATGACCATAAAACATATCTCTCATATAAATAGAACAACCATTATTCTCGGATTTAAATGAGTAGCCATCTCGTATTAAACGAGATCCAGATACAATGTTCATGCTCAAACTTGGTACTAAATAACAATTATTGAGGTTTAAAACTAATCCCGTAGGTAAATGCAGAGGTAGTGTGCCGACGGCGATCACATCGACCTTGGAACCATTCCCGACGCGCATCGTCACCTCGTCCTTCGCCAGTCTCCGCTTATTCCGCAGCTCCTGCTTTGAGTTACAAATATGAGCAACGGCACCGGTATCAAATACCCAGGAGCTACTACGAGCACTGGTAAGGTACACATCAATTACATGTATATCACATATACCTTTAGTGTTGCCGGCTTTCTTGTCCGCTAAGTATTTGGGGCAGTTCCGCTTTCAGTGACCCTTCCCTTTGCAATAAAAGCACTCAGTCTCGGGCTTGGGTCCATTCTTTGACTTCTTCCCGGCAACTGACTTACCGGGCACGGCAACATCCTTGCCGTCCTTCTTGAAGTTCTTCTTACCCTTGCCTTTCTTGAATTTGGTGGTTTTATTGACCACCAACACTTGATGTTCCTTTTTGATTTCTACCTCTGCTGACTTCAGCATTGAAAATACTTCAGGAATAGTTTTCACCATCCCCTGCATATTGTAGTTCATCACAAAGCTCTTGTAGCTCGGTGGGAGCGACTGAAGGATTCTGTTAATGACCGCATCGTCTGGGAGGTTAATGTCCAGCTGGGACAAGCGGTTGTGCAACCCAGACATTTTGAGTATGTGCTCACTGACAGAACTATTTTCCTCCATCTTACAACTATAGAACTTGTTGGAGACTTCATATCTCTCGACCCGGGCATGAGCTTGGAAAACCATTTTCAGCTCCTCGAACATCTCATATGCTCCGTGTTTCTCAAAACGCTTTTGGAGCCCCGGTTCTAAGCTGTAAAGCATGCCGCACTGAATGAGGGAGTAATCATCAGCACGTGTCTGCCAAATGTTCAAATCGTCTTGCAGTGCTGGGAGAGCAGGTGGGTCACCTAGCGGTGCTTCTAGGACATATGCTTTCTTGGCAGCTATGAGGATGATTCTCAGGTTCTGGACCCAGCCCGTATAGTTGCTGCCATAATCTTTCAGCTTGGTTTTCTCTAGGAACGCGTTGAAGTTCATGTTGACATGAGCGTTGGCCATTTGATCTACAAGACATTTTTGCAAAGATTTTAGACTAAGTTCATGATAATTAAGTTCATCTAATCAAATTATTTAATGAACTCCCACTCAGATTCGACATCCCTCTAGTCATCTAAGTGATACATGATCCGAGTCGACTAGGCCGTGTCCGATCATCACGTGAGACGGACTAGTCATCATCGGTGAACATCTCCATGTTGATCGTATCTTCCATACGACTCATGTTCGACCTTTCGGTCTCTTGTGTTCCGAGGCCATGTCTGTACATGCTAGGCTCGTCAAGTTAACCTAAGTGTTTTGCATGTGTAAATCTGTCTTACACCCGTTGTATGTGAACGTTAGAATCTATCACACCCGATCATCACGTGGTGCTCCGAAACAACGAACTGTCGCAACGGCGCACAGTTAGGGGTAACACTTTCTTGAAATTTTTATGAGGGATCATCTTATTTACTACCGTCGTTCTAAGTAAACAAGATGCAAAAATATGATAAACATCACATGCAATCAAATAGTAGTGACATGATATGGCCAATATCATATAGCTCCTTTGATCTCCATCTTCGGGGTTCCATGATCATCTTCGTCACTGGCATGACACCATGATCTCCATCATCATGATCTCCATCATCGTGCCTCCATGAAGTTGCTCGCCAACTATTACTTCTACTGTTATAGCTAACGGTTTAGCAATAAAGTAAAGTAATTACATGGCGTTAAATCATTGACACACAGGTCATACAATAATTAAGACAACTCCTATGGCTCCTGCCAGTTGTCATACTCATCGACATGCAAGTCGTGATTCCTATTACAAGAACATGATCTCATACATCACATATATATCATTCATCACAACTTTTGGCCATATCACATCACAAAGCAATTGCTGCAAAAACAAGTTAGACGTCCTCTAATTGTTGTTGCATCTTTTACGTGGCTTCAATAGGGTTCTAGCAAGAACGTTTTCTTACCTACGAAAAAGCCACAACGTGATTTGTCAACTTCTATTTACCCTTCATAAGGACCCTTTTCATCGAATCCGCTCCAACTAAAGTGGGAGAGACAGACACCCGCCAGCCACCTTATGCAACCAGTGCATGTCAGTCAGTGGAACCTGTCTCCCGTAAGCGTACGTGTAAGGTCGGTCCGGGCCGCTTCATCCCACAATACCGCTGAAGTAAAATAAGACTAGTAGTGGCAATAAAGTTGACAACATCTACGCCCACAACAGATTTGTGTTCTACTCGTGCAAAGAGAACTACGCATAAACCTGGCTCATGATGCCACTATAGGGGAACGTTGCATAAAATAAAATTTTTCCTACGTTCACCAAGATTAATCTATGAGTTCATCTAGCAACGAGAGAGGGGAGTGCATCTACATACCCTTGTAGATGGCGAGCGGAAGCGTTCAAGAGAACAACGTTGAGGGAGTCGTACTCGTCATGATCCAAATCACCGGAGATCCTAGCGCCGAACGGACGGCACCTCCGCGTTCAACACACGTACGGTCAGCGTGACGTCTCCTCCTTCTTGATCCAGTAAGGGTAAAGGATAGGTTGATGAAGATCCAGCAGCACGACGGTGTGGTGGTGGATGCAGCAGGGATCCCGGCAGGGCTTCGCCAAGCGTCTGCGGGAGAGAGAGGTGTAGCAAGGGGGAAGGGAGGCGCCAAGTGCAAGGGTGCGGCTGCCCTCCCTCCCCCCTCTTTATATAGGGACCCCAGGGGGGCGCCGGCCCTAGGAGATCCCATCTCCAAGGGGGGGGGGGGGGGGGGCGGCCAAGGGGGTGGCTTGCCCCCCAAGGCAAGTGGAGGCGCCCCCCACCCTAGGGTTTCCAACCCTAGGCTCAGGAGGGCCCAAGGGGGGGCGCACCAGCCCACCAGGGGCTGGTTCACCTCCCCACTTCAGCCCACGGTGCCCTCCGGGATAGGTGGCCCCACCCGATGGACCCCCGGGACCCTTTCGGTGGTCCTTGTACAATACCGGTGACCCCCGAAACTTTCCCGATGGCCGAAACAACACTTCCTATATATAATTCTTTACCTCCGAACCATTCCGGAACTCCTCCTGACGTCCGGGATCTCATACGGGACTCCGAACAACTTTCGGTTTGCTGCATACTAATATCTCTACAACCCTAGCGTCACCGAACCTTAAGTGTGTAGACCCTACGGGTTCGGGAGACACGTAGACATGACCGAGACGACTCTCCGGTCAATAACCAACAGCGGGATCTGGATACCCATGTTGGCTCCCACATGCTCCTCGATGATCTCATCGGATGAACCACGATGTCGAGGATTCAAGCAACCCCGTATACAATTCCCTTTGTCAATCGGTATGTTACTTGCCCGAGATTCGATCGTCGGTATCCCAATACCTCATTCAATCTCGTTACCGGCAAGTCACTTTACTCGTACCATAATGCATGATCGCGTGACCAGACACTTGGTCACTTTGATCTCATTATGATGATGCATTACCGAGTGGGCCCAGAGATACCTCTTCGTCATACGGAGTGACAAATCCCAGTCTCGATCCGTGTCAACCCAATAGACACTTTCGGATATACCCGCAATATACCTTTATAGTCACCCAGTTACGTTGTGACGTTTGGTACACCCAAAGCACTCCTAAGGTATCCGGGAGTTACACGATCTCATGATCTAAGGAAAAGATACTTGACATTGAAAAAGCTCTAGCAAACGAACTACACGATCTTGTGCTATGCTTAGGATTGGGTCTTGTCCATCACATCATTCTCCTAATGATGCGATCTCGTTACCAATGACATCCAATGTCCATAGTCAGGAAACCATGACTATCTGTTGATTAACGAGCTAGTCAACTAGAGGCTCACTAGGGACATGTTGTGGTCTATGTATTCACACATGTATTACGATTTCCGGATAATACAATTATAGCATGAATAAAAGGCAATTATCATGAACAAGGAAATATAATAATAATCCTTTTATTATTGCCTCTAGGGCATATTTCCAACAGAGAGAGGCTGACTGGTGGGGTTTGAGCATGCATAAAATAGCGCCGGACGCCCCAAGTGCCCCCGGGGGGCTGGGTTTGGCCTGGGGTCGCTGGGGCTAGTTTTGCTCAAATCTGGCGGAAAACGACGTCTTGGGGCATGAATGGGACCTTTTTTTACCGTCGGTGCTAAAAAAGGTGCTTGTGTGGGTGTGGGGGGGGGGGGGGGGGGGGCGTCTTGGGCGTGGAGTGGAGATGCTCTAATCTGTAGCTGTGACTATGCTGTAAGGGCAACTCCAACGTGGATGGACTCACCAAATTTCACGGACGATGATAGCCGATAGGGGTGAAGGCCCAAAATGGAAAGTTGAGCGGTTCCAACATGTACCGACATATCTGAGCTCATCGTGGTCTGAAGATTAGTGCAACACTATGCAATATAGCAAATCATTGTGTCTCGAGAATACGTAGCTATACAACCTGCAAATAGGGTATACACGTTCCGCCACTGTCAGCTTTTGGTCAGATGACACAGGGCCTTGCATGCATCTGTTGCCCATTCTCTCTCTTCTCTCTCCTAAGCTAATTCATCCATTTTTTCACCTTTGCTAACTTAAAATTATTCATATCTCTTAAACCAAACTTTCGATTTCATTTTTAATATATTTGAACTCATGTCGCAAAACAAAACCCATTTTGGATACATTTTAAATGACTTTAAAAGTCACGAAACACATTTCACATACCCCCCCTTGAAATCTTATGAATAAAATGATTTTAATCAGTTTCACAAGTTCATATTTTTCAGTTTTATGTTGTTTTTCACTTTTCACTGGCTTGTTTCAGATAAATCATATCTACTTCAATTGCACATTTTTGAAAGAACATATTTCACAATTTTAAAATAAATCGTTTCACATTTGGGAATGGCCGGTTTCACAAGTGGACGTTTCAGTTCATATTGTTATTCACTTTCGAAACCTACATTTCACTTTTTTTTACAGCTGAAATAGTAGGAGAGGCTCCCGCTGCAAATTAATTAATAGGGATCAATAATGTAAAAGGGGTCATTTACAAATCATCCCCTTTGGGGATGTGGGTTGGGAGAAAAGTCTTATCACAGAGTGCTAATACAGGAAACTAGGAAGGGTTTTTGTTTCTTTCCCACCCTATAAGTGAGGAGGGACAAATTTTCATTTAGTCTTGAACGCCAGGAGTCTCTTGATGGCAGCACCCCTCTAAAGTGTTTGTTGTTTAGTTCCTTCCAAATGCTCCAAGCAGCTAGAAGAAAGGTTTCCATAAACAGAGGTTTGTTCCAAGAGTTTTTTTGCTGCAACCACCTAGTCCAGACGTGTACCTATTCTGCCCCCCATCATATGAAGCTCATGCCAGCAATGAAGGCTAAAAGGGCACTTAAAAAATAGATGTTCCACCATTTCATCTTGACATGTGGTGTAGAGAAGCCAGCCAAAATTGGTGCCAATGTTATAGTGTCTTCTTTTCAGCATGTTTCGAGTGTTAAGCCTATCAGACAAAAGTAACCAACCAAAAACTTTGATTTTCATCGTTGCTTTGGACTGCCAGATCCAAGTGTATGTTCTATTCGCTTGGATGTCCTTGAAATAGAAGGTGTAGTATTTGTTGGCTGAGTAATGTATTGATCCCCATACACGCCTTCCATTCATCATTGACCAAGGGATCTGTGAGCTCAATTTCCATGTTTTTTTGTTGCAGGTCATGTGTCTCTGCATGCGCTTGTGTCAAAAGAGGTAGGTGAAATGTTTGCAGCAGAGAAGTGCTTCCCAAGATATATCTCACAGAAATATCTTCATGTTGTGCAAATGAAAGGGCTCGAGGATGGTTTCAGCCAAGAAATTATCAAGCCATACCTCTTTCCAGAATAGAGTCGTAGATCCATTGTGAATAGTTACCTTGGTAATCTCGCGATAAATTGGCATAAGCTTTGAAACATCCGGTCACCAGAAGGAGCCGCACAAGTCCGTGATATGTGGAATATTTTGTTGTGTAATATGTATCCTAGATTAGTTCCACCCATGGGTGATCCCAGTGATTATAGAATTTATGTAAGAATTTGAGGAGTAACACATCACTTTGTACTTTCAGGTTAAGAACACATATATAATCCCCCACATTCTTTTGGTTTGCATACCATGTTCCATGATGCAAGTGAGTTACATGTGTCACCTTGGTCATTTTTCTTTGTCCAGAGGCATTTCCTACGTATCTTGTCCAGGAGTTCAATGATGCCAGCTGGCAGTTTAAGAGTGCACAAGGCAAAAATTATGAGGGAAGTTATGACTGAGTTGAACAGAGTGAGTTTGCCTCCATATAATATCATGTTGAGAGTTGCCGATAGACGTCTTTCCACTCGGCAGACCAGAGGCATGAGATCATGTATGGTTGGTTTAGTTGTGCCCATGGGGAGGCCTAGGTATGTGAAGGTCATCTTTCCTACCACACAACCGAAGATGTTTGCTGAAGTGTTGCAGAGTTCTTCATCACAATTTATTGGCATTAGTGTGGATTTGTGAGATTTTCAGACCAATCGAGGTGTCATAATCAGACAAAATGTTCTTGTTGCTTGTAGCTTGAGTGGGGCATGCAGGCAGTGCAAGGATGGTATCGTCAGCGTATTGGATCACCCGGTACTCTTTCTAGTTGTTGCAAGGGAACGGTAGGCTGTTGACTCCTTTGGAAAACGTGTCATTGATCGCAGCTTGTAGCAAGTCTGCTGCTAGTATGAAAATTAATGGAGATAAAGGATCACCTTGGCATGCACCGCACTTGCAATGGAACTGCCATCCAGGGACTCCATTTAGTAAGACGACATATTTGCCCGAAGAAAAAAAATGCATTTAATCCAGTTCAGCCACTTGTCATTGAAGCCCATATTCTTCATAATTTCCAACATAGCTTCCTGATCGATTGTGTCGAAGGCCTTTGCGAAGTCAAGTTTGAGAAGGACAATTTCTTTCTTGGATGTTTGGCATTGGTAAATATACTCGAATGCCCAGGCAAGGCAATCTTGGATGGTACATCCTTTGAGGAAACCGTATTGGTTCCTATGGAATTTTGAGAATTACCTTTTGTAGACGATTGGTAGGATCTTCGTGATCACTTTAAGACAATAGTTTAGGAGGGTGATTGGCCGGTAGTCATTGACAGTGCTTGGAGCATTAGTTTTAGGGATCAATGTGATGAAACCATCATTAATGCTCTCAAGATTGAGGTTTCCATCAAAGAACTGATTGCAAAGTTTGTAGAAGTCTTCTTTGATCACTGGCCAACAAGATTTGAGGAATGCCCCTGTGAAGCCATCCGGGCCTGGTGCGAGGTCAGCTGGCATTGATCTAATAACATGATCAATCTCATCGGTAGTGAAGGGAACTGTAAGCTCCTCGAGCCCATCAATCCTATTAATGATTCTTGTGAGGTCAAATTTCATACCATTGTGAGTTGATGTACCAAGTCTCTGTTTAAAGGACTCGAACATTACTGACTCCTTCACTGTATGATCTTCCACACAATATCCCTCATCAGTAGTCAGTGACACATTATTATTTCTTCTGTACCTCTCGGAAGCCATTGCTTGGAAAAACTTTGAGTTTTTGCCCCAAATTGAACCCATTGTACATCTTTTCTTCCAGTGTAGTTTTTGGTAAGAAAGTAATCTGATGAGGTGAGCTTTGAGAACTCTTCTAAAATTAGTTTCAGTAATTGCGAGTCTCCTTTCATTTTCTAAACCATCAATTTCCAGTAGTGCCCTATTTGTATTTTCAACGACAGTAGACAATTTGGAAATACCTTTGCTCTAGTATTTAAGAGCATGCCTGAGATTCTTGAGTTTTCTACAAAGTATTGTCGCCATATTTTGGGAGAACACTGGTTTTGACCATGATCTTTGAACCGTTTCTATGAAAGCCAGGGTGCTGGATCCAAAATGATCCAAAATTACATTTCACTTTTCATTAACTTGTTTCACAATAATCACATATATTACAAGTGCACACTTTTAAAAATAACATGTTTCACACTCTTGAAATAAACGGTTATACATTTCAAAATAATCTGTTTCACAAGTTGACTTCACTTAATAATGTTTTATTTTCAGAACCTACATTTCACTTTTCAATCGCTTGTTTCACAGAAATCACAACTATTTCAATTTCACATTATTCAATTAACACATTTCAACCCTTTCAAATAAACTTTTACACATTTCAAACATTTCAATTTCACAAGTTGACTTTTTAGTTTAACATTTTTTTTCACTTTCAGAAGGTACATTTCACATTCTTGTATTGTTTCACAAAATCACATCTATTTCATTTGCACATTTTTAAAATAACATATTCCACTCTTTTGAAATAAACTGTTACACATTTCCAAATAATCAGTTTCACAAGTTGACATTTCATTTTCATAGTTGGGTTAAGTACGTTTCAGTGAAACAAGTTATTTTCACATATTTCTAGTGAAATTGGTTTGTTTCATATTTTTTAGAGAATTTTTTTTCACGTATGAAATGTGAAACATCAAAATTTGAACGTGTTCGAAATGTATCCAAAATTGGTCAAATTCTAAAGGGCTTAAAGCTAAGAGTCCAAATATATAAAAAGTTTCAAAAACGAGTTTATAGTTTAAAATTATGAGTGATTTAAATTGTTTAAGATGAAATAAAGTCAAGGGATTTGATTGAGAGACACACAGAGATAGATAGATAGATGGATAGATAGATAGATAAATAGATAGAGGGAGAGAGCTACATTCGCATCTTTCTTGGCAAAAGTAAGTCCTTTGGGCCCATCAAACTGACACTGATTTGACCCCCAAAAAATATACAACAATATACTACTGCTATACATCTAGGTGGGCCATAGCTCACACGCATCTCAGAAAATATGGGCGGTGTGAGATCTACCGGTAGGTAGCCTAACCGCGCGAAATGACTTTGTGGGTGAAGGCCATCAACAACATGCATCAAATATTCGCCCATTTCCTTAGAAAATGAATGAATCTAAATTAAGTGTTCGCCTCTGATCTAGTCTAGTCATTTTGACAAATGTATCTAAATGAATAACATATTTTTTTAAGAGTAAGCAAATCATGTACCATATTTTTAATAGAAGACAACAGAGAAATTTACAAGAGAGGTAGTCAGCCATGCACACAAAGTAACTTGCCAACACCATGCCATTTAGTACAAGTCGAGCCTCAGAAGCTAAACGAAACTGCTACCGACACGATACTGTCTGATCTTTGCACCACGTGCTAATCCAGTGGCCGGTGCCCTTGTCAATCCTGTGCATGTCCGGTTGGATTTAAGCATCGTATATGAATCATGTGGATTGGGTCATGTGTATAACACTGCTCTTAGGCCTTAGCTAAAATGATGGCAACTCACAAGCGTAGCAACATTGAAACGAACAAGTAGTGGTGGGCACCCGTGGAGGGGATCCGCATTGCTTGGGATGCTTTGGCGGTCTCCCTTTCGAACCTACACGCCACTGCAAATACACTTATGAGGAGTTTGGTAGGCGGCAACAAACTCAACCAGGCCTGCGCGGAAAAACCAAGTTGTTTGTTTGTTTAGTTGGGCTACATTAGATTCTTGCATAACACGGAACTTAAAGCATCTCCTAGCAAGTCCTGCTAGGAACGACCGATACAACCATTTCAAGTGAGCCAATCTCGAGCGATGCAGGGGAGGGGAATGCGGGTGACCTCGTGCATCCATGGAGATGCGCGACCTCGCGCGTGTCTCGGAAAGTGGCAGGAGGAATTGGCGTCACCTCCCGCTGAATCGGTCGCCCTTTATAGCTAGCCTCACCTCACCGCCAAAACTCTCGCCACCACCCCCCATCTCGAGCTTTCCCTCTGGCGCAGATCGACAACGACGACCAGGTAAGCAGCGCTCCTGCTCTGGCCATCGTTTGATGGCGGTGACGATTCAAGTCCTCCTCTTCTTTGACGTGTTCCGCGCCTCCTTTGAGTTGCTCTGATGGTGTCTATGGTTCAATCACCCCTTCTCTGTACCCGTTCTAACTAGATTTACGAGCATGTGGTAGGGTTAGATTGTAACGCCCGGGTAATTAGGCTACAGTGAACTCTCCTAATGATGCCATGTCATCTTTGATTACTGTTGCTAAACTTTCGTAAGTTCAAACCGATCCAGAAATCAATTCCAAAAAAAGGCAAACAACAAAAGTTTTTAAAAGTTGAAACAAAATGTTCAAACAGTGCCAAAAAGGACATAGGTGATTATAGTGTAGAAGACATGATTTTATAAAATACCTAAATGCCCTAAATTAAATGAAACAGAAAAGGAAAAGGAAATAAATGAAAGAAAATACAAACAGAAAAAAAAGAAAAGAAAAGGGAGAAGCTTCCCCCTGGACCAGACGGCCCAACTTGCAGCCAGGCCGGCCCACCTGGGCCATCCGGCTGAACCGGCCTGCCTCCCCCTGCCGCCTCCCTTCACTGTTCCCCCGACCCGGGTCGGAACAGGGGCGTGTCCCCGTCGCACCACCTCGCCGTCCCCGCCGAGGGGATAAGGACGCCGACGCCGCGCCCCCTCGGGCTCCCCTCCCCACTCGCCCCCACTCTCGCCTTGGCTCCTGCGCCTCTCCCTCTCCCCTCCAGATCCATCTCCCCCTCGTTCCCCACCGCAACTGAGCGCCGCCATGGCCTCGCCGCCGTAGAACTCGCGGCCGCTGCGACCTCCAAGCCGCTCCGACGTGTCCGCTCGCTCTGCCTCCCTCGACTACGGCTCCCCGTCAGGACGCAGGACGCCGGACGCCCACGAACGCTCCCCGGCCTCGTATTCTTCCTCGGATCCCTGACGCATCTTCGACGAGCGCCGTCGACTCTGCTGCTACTAAGCCATCAAGGGCCACCGTGCGTGCCGCTAGGTGAGCTGCCTCCCCCCTCTGCCCTCTAGCTCCCCTAGCTCACGCTCTAACTAGCTCGTCGTCGTGCCGAGGCTCTGGTCGCCGCGGTGTACCTCGCCGCCGTGGCCACCGCCGCCGTCACGCTCGCCCGAACCCACCGCTGTACTCCTGGGGTTCCTAGGAGCCCAACGCGCCAGCGCACGCTCTCTCCTGTGCCTCCTAACGCCGTCCTCGTTGGGCGCCCGAACGCGCTGCCGCCTGCGCTCGTCGTCGGCGTGCCTTCGGTGACCAAATGATCACGGGCCAGCGCCCGTTGCGTTCGCCGCCTCGCGTATAACTCGCTTGGCCTCCCCTTTGTTCCGCAAACATGATGCCTCGCCGCTTCCTCCCGCGCCCGACTCCGGCCGTCCGTCGATGAGCTCGCCGCGCTCGATTCCGGTCACCCCTGCCGCCACAATCACCACCGTTGGACGCGGCACAGCCGTAGCTCTCGAACGCGCCCGAGAACTCGATGAACGGTGCCCTGTAGGTGATTTCCGGCCACCTCCCGAGCCGCGCCGCCGCGTTTTGCCTCGCCGGCGTCGTTCCGGCGCCGTCCGCCGACGTGGCTAGGCGGGCCCCACCCCTGGGTCACTGCCAGTGGGCCATGGGGGCTCCGTTGACTAGGTTGACCCAGTCAACGTGCTGACTGGGCAGCCCAGTGGCACTGACATGCGGGGCCCATGCCATAAACGAATAAAAATAAATAGATAATTTGCTAATTAATTAAATTAGTTAATTAAACACTAATCTCTCACTGACTACCGGGCCCCACCCACTAATTAGCCTATTTAGTTAGTTTTAAAACTCTGTTAATGCCCCTGTCCATGACATGTGGGTCCCACTGGACCCACCTGTCTGGTTTGACTGGTCAACCGACCAGTTGACCTGCTGACATCACTCTGATGTCATGCCTGCGTCATCATTCCCTGTTTTGGATAATGTTGGATTTAAATAAATAAATAAAATCAGAAATGATTTAAATCTTTAGAAAATCATATCTTTTGATCCGTAACTCGGATGAAAATACTTTCTACATGAAAGTTGCTCGGATCGATGAGACGAATCCGGATACGCAGCCTCTTCGTCCGCCACACACCCCTAGCATACCGAACACGCAACTTTCCCCCTCTGGCACCTCTGCCCGAAAACGCGAAACACCGGGGATACTTTTCCGGATGTTTTCCCCCTTCGTCGGTATCACCTACTACCGCGATTGGGCACACCTAGTATCGTTACTTGTCATGTCATGCATTGATATGCATCTGTTTGCATTGTATTCATTGTTTCTTCCCCCTCTTCTCTCTGGTAGACTACGAGACCGACGCTGCTGCTGCCCAGTTCGACTACGGAGTTGATGACCCCTCCTTCTTGCCAGAGCAACCAGGCAAGCCCCCCCTTGATCACCAGATATCGCCTATTCTACTCTATACTGCTTGCATTAGAGTAGTGTAGCATGTTACTGTTCGGTTACTCCTATTCTGTTGCATAGCCTGTCATTGTTGCTACAGTCATTGATACCTTACCCGCAATCCTAAATGCTTAGTATAGGATGCTAGTTTATCATCATTGACCCTACATTCTTGTCAGTCTGCCTTGCTATACTATTGGGCCGTGATCACTCGGGAGGTGATCAGGGGTATATACTATACATATATACATACTACAGATGGTGACCAAAGTCGGGTCGGCTCGAGGAGTACCCGCGAGTGATTCACGGATTGGGGGCTGAAAGGACCTTTGTCCCGACGGCCCTCTGTGTGGATCTTTGTGGCGGAGCGACAAGGCGGGTTGAGACCACCTGGGAGACAGGTGGGCCTGGCCCTGGTCGGCGTCCGCGGTTATTTCATAATAACACGCTTAACGAGATCTTGGTATTTGATATGAGTCTGGCCACTGGCCTATATGCACTAACCAACTACGCGGGAACAGTTATGGGCACTCGACATCGTGGTATCAGCCGAAGCCTTCTTGACGTCAGCGACGGAGTGGCGCGCGCCGGATTGGACTGGAACGCCTACTCTTGTATAAGGGAGGCTAGGTCTGCTTCTGGCCGCCCTCGCAACGTGCAGGTGTGCAATGGGCGATGGGCCCAGACCCCTGCGCACATAGGATTTAGACCGGCGTGTTGACCTCTCTGTTGTGCCTAGGTGGGGCTGCGACGTGTTGATCTTCTGAGGCCGGGCATATGACCCAGGAAAGTGTGTCCGGCCAAATGGGATCGAGCGTGTTGGGTTATGTGGTGCACCCCTGCAGGGAAGTTAATCTATTCGAATAGCCGTGTCCCTCGGTAAAAGGACGACCCGGAGTTGTACCTTGACCTTATGACAACTAGAACCGGATCCTTAATAAAACACACCCAGATAAGTTCCACAGACAACCCGGTGATCGCTTTTCCACAGGGCGACGAGGGGAGGATCGCCGGGTAGGATTATGCTATGCGATGCTACTTGGAGGACTTCAGTCTACTGTCTTCTACATGCTGCAAGACGGAGGCTGCCAGAAGCATAGTCTTCGATAGGACTAGCTATCCCCCTCTTATTCTGGCATTCTGCAGTTCAGTCCACCGATATGGCCCTTTACACATATACCCATGCATATGTAGTGTAGCTCCTTGCTTGCGAGTACTTTGGATGAGTACTCACGGTTGCTTTTCTCCCTCTTTTTCCCTTTCCCTTCTACCTGGTTATCGCAACCAGACGTTGGAGCCCAGGAGCCAGATGCCACTGTCGACGACGACTACTACACTAGAGGCGCCTACTACTACGTGCAGGCTGCTGACGATGACCAGGAGTAGTTAGGAGGATCCCAGGCAGGAGGCCTGCGCCTCTTTCGATCTGTATCCTAGTTTGTGCTAGCCTTCTTAAGGCAACTTGTTTAACTTATGTCTGTACTCAGATATTGTTGCTTCCGCTGACTCGTCTATGATCGAGCACATGTATTCGAGCCCTCGAGGCCCCTGGCTTGTATTATGATGCTTGTATGACTTATTTATGTTTTAGAGTTGTGTTGTGATATCTTCCTGTGAGTCCCTGATCTTGATCATACACGTGTGCGTGCATGATTAGTGTACAATTGAATCGGGGGCGTCACAAGTTGGTATCAGAGCCGACTGCCTGTAGGAATCCCCCTTCCACACTCCTTGGCCGAAGTCGAGTCTAGTCACTGCAAAACTTTTACTAACTTGGTTGTGTGCCTTACGGGCCCACGTCGCCATTGGGTGGTATTAGGATCTTTTACTCCTCGATCTTTACTCTGGGGCTCTGAACTCTCTCCTACTCGGATTAAACGAATTTACTAACTCTGACATTAGGATCCGTTACCACGTTCACCCCAAAGTTGGATAAGCCATAGTTATTCTATAGGATAGTATTTTGAATAGTGCCCATATTGTCATTTGACTCCATTGAAACATCTTTGTTTTCAGATGGAACCCACGAGGCAGGTCGTGAGCCACACGGCGGCCATTGGTGCCTCAGGATCACCTGCTGTGCTAGCTGAGATGATGACCTATCTGGGTTATCGCTGGCACCCCGAGTACACCGTCTACGAGGAGTACCAGGACTTTCACCAGGAGCAGTACCGTGCCATCGTCCACCTCTACTCTCGGGAGTATGAGTCCACTACCGTGCTGCACACTGCTCATGGTGTTGGAGTGACCATCGAGATGGCAGTCCACGATGCTGCTCATGCTGCTCCGACACGTCTTCATGGAGAGTATCGGGCGTTGGACACTTCCCCTTTCAGGCACATTCCTATCGCATCTGACGTTGGTGCAGAGGGATACTACACTGCTGCCTACTCCACCATCACCCGAGAGCCCTTCCACCATCAGCACCTGGTTCTGCATGCTGATGGGCTGGACCAAGCTAATAGAGCTGTTCGCCATGAGTTGTACACCACTCGTCAGCACCTTTACAGGGCTCTGACGCTGTTGCACCCCTTTGTCCGGTCTGGACAGCTGTCGCGTTCTGCGATCTAGCCAGCCAAGACCGTGATGCCCCACGGTGTCGGTTGGCCAGAGGTGGGAGGCTACTCTCCCGCACTTGGTCCTCTTCTGCCACCTGAGCGTCGGGTTCTACACCAGAGTATTCGCGGCCCCCAGGCCACTGACGTGGAGGACTATCCGTTGCCTCACTACCAGCTGTCAGGCTATAGCTACCTTCACAGTACCTCCTGGGACTGATGTAGTCTTGCTCATTAGTATTAGATGCATTCATGAGCATGCGTGCCGCCTATGATGACTTAGTCTATGTACTGAACTCTATGTACGACCCCTTTTGTAAGTTATGCCGACCACTATGTGGTATCTGTCGTGCTCCTTTCATTATGCATGTTTCATCATGAATGATTCTTGTCTATGCAAATTTCTCAATACTGAACTACCCCTGTTATATATTAGCAGGATGGTTAGACCAGCTGGTCGTGGTCGTGGCGGCAACGCCCCACCACCGCCTGAGTACATGGCTGGTATGGTCCAACAGCTCGAGATGAATCGCTAGTTCATGGAGAATATGATGGCCCAGTTCCCTCGCCCCAACATGAACGAGCAGCCAGCCCAAGTGACTCTGCGGATTTCATGCGCCTCAACCCAACCGTGTACCGCAGCTCAACTCAGTTGCTGGATGTTGATGACTGGCTCCGTGACATCACCTCTGAGATGGAGTCTGCTGAAGTAGCCCCTGCCTGCTATGTTACCTTTGCTTCATTCTTTTTGAAGGGACCCGCAGCTCAATGGTGGGACAGCCACAGGCGTACTCTGCCAGTTGGGACAATCGTCACCTGGCCAGACTTTCAAGCTGCCTTCCGTGCCCGCTTCATTCCTCAGGGGATCATGGATAGGAAGAAGCGTGAGTTCCACAACCTCACCTAGGGCAACAAAACTGTGGAAGCTTATCAACGGGAGTTTCTGGACTTATCCCGCTATGCTGAAGAAGACATTGCTACTGATGCTCGCAGACAGGAGAAGTTCTGTGACGGCCTTCAAGCTGACATCAAGCTCGCACTTCTAGTGCATGACTTTGCCGATTTCGCCACCTTGGTGAACAAGGCCATCAATGTCGAGACTGGTCTACAGGAACACTAGAGCTCTCAGAGGCGCAACCGTGACATGGGCACATCTTCGGGCCCGCCTTGCAGAAGCATAAGATATGGATCCCGAACATCATGTACCGTCCAAATGCACCTGCCCCAAGGCAGACCTATGCTGCACCTCGTCTGCCTCCTCCACCATCTAGGCAGCCAAGGCTTCCAGCTCGACCACCCCGAGCTCTTGCTCCCACTCCCAATAATGGTCTGTGCTTCAGGTGTGGTCAGCCAGGACACCGTGCTAGGGAATGCAACCAGAACCAGAATCAACTGGCCCTTCCAGCAGCTGGTCGTGGTAACAACCAGCCCCGCAACAACAATGCCAAGTCTTATGGCTGTGTTCATGCCAACCACGTTGATCTGAACGAAGCTCAAGACCAGCCTGCTACTGTGATGGGTACACTCCTCGTAAATTCAGTACCAGCATCCGTTTTATTTGATACAGGAGCATCCCATTCATTCATGTCAGAAGATTTTGCATTCATGCATGGCATTAAAAGTGAAGACATGAACACTTCTCTATTAGTGCACACCCCTGCGGGCCAATGTCGGACCTCCATGATTTGCAACGACGTCCCCGTTGAAATCAAAGGACTAGAATTCCTTGTCTCTCCCATCGTACTGAAGTCCTGTAGCATTGATCTCATTCTGGGAATGAATTGGTTAAAAGCGCATACTACTTCCATCGTTTGCGCCACCAAGACCGTCCATCTGCTACACCCTTCGGCTGAAATAATAAGCTACAATGCTCGTCTGGTTCAGAATGCCGAGGCAAGGCTCTATGCATTGAATGCATTGAACGCTGCACTACTCGAGGGCATTGAAAACATTCCCGTCGTGCGTGAATTCCTAGACATCTTTCCTGAAGAACTCCCAGGGATTCCCCCTGCTAGAGCTGTCGAATTCGTCATCGACTTGAAACCAGGCACCACTCCTATAGCCAAGCGACCCTACAAGATGCCGCCGCATGAACTCCTTGAGCTTAAGGAGGAAATCGACAAGTCTCTTTGCACTGGTTTCATTCTCCCACGTTACTCTCCTTGGGGAGCACCTTCTCTCTTTGTCAAGAAGAAGGATGGGACAAACCGATTGGTCCAAGACTACCGTCCTATAAACCAAGCTACCATTCAGAATAAGTATCCTCTTCCTCGGATCAATGATCTGTATGATCAACTGGCTGGTTCGTCAGTGTTCTCTAAACTCGACTTGAGGTTGGGTTACCACCAGATCCGTGTTCGTGAAGAGGATATCCCAAAGACTGCCTTTGTGACTCGATATGGTTCATACGAGTACACCGTCATGTCTTTCGGCTTAACCAATGCTCCAGCCACCTTCTCTCGCCTGATGAACTATATATTCATGGATTACCTCGACAAGTTCGTCGTGGTTTATCTGGATGATATCCTGGTATTTTCCAAGAACGAAGAAGAACATGCTGAACATCTTCGTCTTGTGCTGGAAAAGCTACGAGAGCATCAGCTATACGCCAAGTTCTCCAAATGTGAATTCTGGCTTCCCGAAGTAACCTATCTCGGGCATGTCATCTCTAAGGATGGTATTGCCGTCAACCCTGAACGAGTTCAGGCTATCCTTGATTGGACTCCTCCGAAGAATGTCAAGCAAGTCAGAAGTTTTCTCGGACTCGCCAGTTATTGCCGTCGATTCGTCGAGAACTTCTCCAAGATCGCCAGGCCTCTGACTAACCTGTTGCATAAGGGCGTCAAGTTCCAATGGACAGACAAATGTCAGGAAAGCTTCCAGGCACTCAAAGACAAGTTGACTTCTGCCCCAGTACTAGCTCCACCTGATACTAAGAAGGACTTCGTCATTTACTGCGATGCTTCTCGTCAAGGATTAGGCTGTGTCCTAATGCAGGAGCGCAAAGTGGTTGCTTATGCCTCTCGGCAATTGCGCCCTCACGAAGAGAACTACCCAGTTCACGACCTCGAACTTGCTGCTGTCATTCATGCACTGAAGCAGTGGCGACATTACCTTCTCGGTAATCGTTGCGAGATCTTCACCGACCACCAAAGTCTGAAGTATCTGTTTACTCAGCCAGACCTGAACCTCCGTCAGCAGAGATGGATGGAGATTGTTGCAGACTTTGACTTGGGTATTTCCTATACCCCAGGCAAGGCTAATGTAATGGCTGATGCCTTGAGCCGCAAGTCTTACTGCAACCACCTCCAGATTCACAAAGTTCAGCCCTCACTTGTTGAAGAATTCAGAAAGCTGAACCTCCATATTGTTCCTCCGGGTGCACTCGCTCCCCCTCCTGAGGAGTTTCGCAAGATGAATCTCCGTGTTGTTTCCCAGGGTTCCCTCTATACCCTGGCTGTCGAACCCGATCTCGTGAGCTCCATCAAGACAATACAGGGTTATGACTCTGAAGCCCACAAGATTAAGCGCGACCTCAAAGAAGGAAAGCCCTCATTCTTCACTATTGCTGATGATGGCGCCTTGTACTTCAAAGGCCGCCTAGTGGTGCCGTGTAAGGAGAAGAACCTGAATATGACTCAGAAAGTTATGAAAGAAGCTCATGATACGCCTCTATGTATCCATCCTGGTAGTACAAAGATGTACCAGGACATTCGTCAAAGATTCTGGTGGTCTAATATGAAGCAAGATATTGCTCGTTATGTTGCTGAGTGTGACGTTTGTCGTCGTATCAAAGCAGAGCATCAAAGGCCTGCTGGAACTCTGCAACCTATCTCTATTCCCGAATGGAAATGGGACCATGTTGAAATGGACTTCGTCACGGGATTCCCCAAATCGCAGAAAGGTAATGATGCTATTCTTGTCGTCATTGACCGGCTTTCTAAGGTTGCACATTTTCTGGCTGTCAAAGAGACTATCACTGCTAGTCAGCTGGCAACCCTCTACATGTCCAGAATTGTCTCATTACATGGTATTCCACTGGTAATCAGTTCAGACCGTGGCAGCTTATTCACTTCAAGATTCTGGGCAAGTTTCCAAGAAGCTATGTGAACTCATCTATCATTCAGTACTGCGTTTCATCCACAGTCGCAAGGGCAAGTTGAACGTGTCAACCAAATTCTCGAAGACATGCTTCGAGCTTGTGTTATTTCCTTCGGCAAGAAATGGGAGGAATCTCTCCCGTATGCTGAGTTCTCTTATAATAATAGCTATCAAGCTAGTCTGAAGATGGCCCCCTTCGAAGTGTTATATGGTCGAAAGTGTCGAACCCCTTTGAACTGGTCAGAAACTGGGGAACGTTCACTCTTTGGTCCGGATATTATCCAACATGCCGAAGAACAAGTCCGCATTATTCGCGAAAATCTCAAGACTGCTCAGTCGCGTCAGAAGAGTCAGTATGACCGTAAACATAAGGACATGGTCTATCAGCCTGGCGAAAAGGCCTATCTTCGAGTTACACCAATGAAAAGTGCTCACCGCTTTGGGATCAAGGGCAAGCTAGCTCCTCGCTATATTGGTCCTTTCACTATTCTAGAAAGGCGTGGAAAAGTGGCATATCAACTGGAACTTCCGCCAAACCTTTCTCAGGTTCATGATGTGTTCCACGTGTCACAGCTCCGCCGTTGCTTCAAGGACCCAATCCGAGGAGTGGATCATGAAGTGCTCGAATTGCAACATGACCTCTCCTATAAAGAGCATCCGGTCCGCATTCTCGACCAAGCTGAACGCCGCACCCGTCAGAAGGCGATCAAGTTCCTCAAAGTTCAGTGGTCGCACCATTCTGAAGATGAAGCCACTTGGGAACATGAGGATCGTCTGCGCGAAGAATACCCCGCACTATTTTCTTCTACCTCCTAAATTTCGGGACGAGATTTCTTGTAGTGGAGGAGATTTGTAACGCCCGGGTAATTAGGCTACAGTGAACTCTCCTAATGATGCCATGTCATCTTTGAGTACTGTTGCTAAACTTTTGTAAGTTCAAACCGATCCAGAAATCAATTCAAAAAAATGGCTAACAACAAAAGTTTTTAAAAGTTGAAACAAAATGTTCAAATAGTGCCAAAAAGGACATACGTGATTATAGTGTAGAAGACATGATTTTATAAAATACCTAAATGCCCTAAATTAAATAAAATAGAAAAAGAAAAGGAAATAAATGAAAGAAAATACAAACAGAAAAAAAAGAAAAGAAAAGGGAGAAGCTCCCCCCTGGACCAGACGACCCAACTTGCAGCCAGGCCGGCCCACCTGGGCCATCCGACCGAACCGGCCCGCCTCCCCCTTCCGCCTCCCTTCACTGTTCCCCCGACCCGGGTCGGAACAGGGGCGTGTCCCCGTCGCACCACCTCGCCGTCCCCGCCGAGGGGATAAGGACACCAACGCCACGCCCCCTCGGGCTCCCCTCCCCACTCGCCCCCACTCTCGCCTTGGCTCTTGCGCCTCTCCCTCTCCCCTCCAGATCCATCTCCCCCTCGTTCCCCACCGAAACCGAGCACCGCCATGGCCTCGCCGCCGTAGAACTCGCGGCCGCTGCGACCTCCAAGCCGCTCCGATGTGTCTGCTCGCTCCGCCTCCCTCGACTACGGCTCCCCGTCAGGACGCAGGACGCCGGACGCCCACGAACGCTCCCCCGGCCTCGTCTTCTTCCTCGGATCCCCGACGCGTCTCCGACGAGCGCCGTCGACTCTGCTGCTACTAAGCCACCAAGGGCCACCGTGCGTGCCGCTAGGTGAGCTGCCTCCCCCCTCTGCCCTCTAGCTCCCCTAGCTCACGCTCTAACTAGCTCGTCGTCGTGCCGAGGCTCTGGTCGCCGCGGTGTACCTCGCCGCCGTGGCCACCGCCGCCGTCACGCTCGCCCGAACCCACCGATGTACTCCTGGGGTTCCTAGGAGCCCAACGCGCCAGCGCACGCTCTCTCCCGTGCCTCCTAACGCCGTCCCCGTTGGGCGCCCGAATGCGCTGCCGCCTGCGCTCGTCGTCGGCGTGCCTCCGGTGACCAAATGGTCACGGGCCAGCGCCCGTTGCGTTCGCCGCCTCGCGTATAACTCGCCTGGCCTCCCCTTTCTTTCGCAAACATGATGCCTCACCGTTTCCTCCCGCGCCCGACTCCGGCCGTCCGCCGATGAGCTCGCCACGCTCGATTCCGGTCACCCCTGCCGCCACAATCACCACCGTTGGACGCGGCGCAGCCGTAGCTCTCGAACGCGCCCGAAAACTCGATGAACGGTGCCCTGTAGGTGATTTCCGGCCACCTCCCGAGCCGCGCCGCCGCGTTTTGCCTCGCTGGCGTCGTTCCGGCGCCGTCCGCCGACGTGGCTAGGCGGGCCCCACCCCTGGGTCACTGCCAGTGGGCCATGGGGGCCCCGTTGACTGGATTGACCCAGTCAACGTGCTGACTGGGCAGCCCAGTGGCACTGACATGCGGGGCCCATGCCATAAACGAATAAAAATAAATAGATAATTTGCTAATTAATTAAATTAGTTAATTAAACACTAATCTCTCACTGACTACCGGGCCCCACCCACTAATTAGCCTATTTAGTTAGTTTTAAAACTCTGTTAATGCCCCTGTCCATGACATGTGGGTCCCACTGGACCCACCTGTCTGGTTTGACTGGTCAACCGACCCGTTGACCTGCTGACATCACTCTGATGTCATGCCTGCGTCATCATTCCCTGTTTTGGATAATGTTGGATTTAAATAAATAAATAAAATCAGAAATGATTTAAATCTTTAGAAAATCATATCTTTTAATCCGTAACTCGGATGAAAATACTTTCTACATGAAAGTTGCTCAGAACGACGAGACGAATCCGGATACGCAGCCCGTTCGTCCGCCACACACCCCTAGCATACCGAACATGCAACTTTCCCCCTCCGGTACCTCTGCCCGAAAACACGAATCACCGGGGATACTTTCCCGGATGTTTTCCCCCTTCGTCGGTATCACCTACTACCGCGATTGGGCACACCTAGCATCGTTACTTGTCATGTCATGCATTGATATGCATCTGTTTGCATTGTATTCATTGTTTCTTCCCCCTCTTCTCTCCGGTAGACTACGAGACCGACGCTGCTGCTGCCCAGTTCGACTACGGAGTTGACGACCCCTCCTTCTTGCCAGAGCAACCAGGCAAGCCCCCCCCCCCCTTGATCACCAGATATCGCCTATTCTTCTCTATACTGCTTGCATTAGAGTAGTGTAGCATGTTACTGTTTCGGTTACTCCTATTCTGTTGCATAGCCTGTCATTGTTGCTACAGTCATTGATACCTTACCCGCAATCCTAAATGCTTAGTATAGGATGCTAGTTTATCATCATTGGCCCTACATTCTTGTCAGTCTGCCTTGCTATACTATTGGGCCGTGATCACTTGGGAGGTGATCACGGGTATATACTATACATATATACATACTACAGATGGTGACTAAAGTCGGGTTGGCTCGAGGAGTACCCGCGAGTGATTCACGGATTGGGGGCTGAAAGGACCTTTGTCCCGACGGCCCTCTGTGTGGATCTTTGTGGCGGAGCGACAGGGCAGGTTGAGACCACCTGGGAGACAGGTGGGCCTGGCCCTGGTCGGCGTCCGCGGTTATTTCATAATAACATGCTTAACGAGATCTTGGTATTTGATCTGAGTCTGGCCACTGGCCTATACGCACTAACCAACTACGCGGGAACAGTTATGGGCACTCGACGTCGTGGTATCAGCGAAGCCTTCTTGACGTCAGCGACGGAGCGGCGCGCGCCGGATTGGACTGGAACGCCTACTCTTGTATAAGGGAGGCTAGGTCTGCTTCCAGCCGCCCTCGCAACGTCCAGGTGTGCAATGGGCCATGGGCCTAGACCCCTGCGTGCATAGGATTTAGACCGGCGTGTTGACCTCTCTGTTGTGCCTAGGTGGGGCTGCGACGTGTTGATCTTCCGAGGCCGGGCATGACCCAGGAAAGTGTGTCCGGCCAAATGGGATCGAGCGTGTTGGGTTATGTGGTGCACCCCTGCAGGGAAGTTAATCTATTCGAATAGCTGTGATCCTCGGTAACAGGACGACCTGGAGTTGTACCTTGACCTTATGACAACTAGAACCGGATACTTAATAAAACACACCCATCCAAGTCCTAGATACAACCCAGTGATCGCTTTTCCACAGGGAGACGAGGGGAGGATCGCCGGGTAGGATTATGCTATGTGATGCTACTTGGAGGACTTCAGTCTACTCTCTTCTACATGCTGCAAGACGGAGGCTGCCAGAAGCGTAGTCTTCGATAGGACTAGCTATCCCCCTCTTATTCTGGCATTCTGCAGTTCAGTCCACCGATATGGCCCTTTACACATATACCCATGCATATGTAGTGTAGCTCCTTGCTTGCGAGTACTTTGGATGAGTACTCACGGTTGCTTTTCTCCCTCTTTTCCCCTTTCCCTTTTACCTGGTTGTCGCAACCAGACGTTGGAGCCCAGGAGCTAGATGCCACCGTCGACGACGACTACTACACTGGAGGCGCCTACTACTACGTGCAGGCTGCTGACGACGACCAGGAGTAGTTAGGAGGATCCCAGGCAGGAGGCCTGCGCCTCTTTCGATCTGTATCCCAGTTTGTGCTAGCCTTCTTAAGGCAACTTGTTTAACTTATGTCTGTACTCAGATATTGTTGCTTCCACTGACTCGTCTATGATCTAGCACTTGTATTCGAGCCCTCGAAGCCCCTGGCTTGTATTATGATGCTTGTATGACTTATTTATGTTTTAGAGTTGTGTTGTGATATCTTCCCGTGAGTCCCTGATCTTGATCGTACACGTTTGCGTGCATGATTAGTGTACGATTGAATCGGGGGCGTCACATAGATCCGTGACCATCTTGTAGCATTGTACACCGATATATGTGAATGTGATGTTCTAATAGCTAGTGGTGATGGATTTGTAGCATGCTAGGAGTTGTTTCCATATCGGCAAGGACTAATAACTAGTGGTGATGGATTGGTAGTATGCTTGATGTGTAGTATGCTAGTATGCAAGTATATGTGCTAGTTTGTTGAACTCCTTGCTATGATTTGAGCTGATGTGTTGAACTAGATCATCCGTCTGTACATGTGTAGTGCTCGTTCATACTTTCCATATGTAGTGCTTGTTCATACTGTCAATGTTTAGTGCTCGTTCCTACTGTAGAATGTGTAGTGTGCTCCACTCTTGCTGATGCTTATGCTTGTAGTACATGAGCACACAAGAGTTTAGTCAGACCCTTGTCGTGTCCCAGAGCCAGTTCACGGACTCCCAACCTCTCCCATCTATGACCGGATGCCTCCCGATTCAGATGTTTTGAAGGTGTCTCATACGGTGCCACCATTTGTGGCTATAACAATTGTGTTGGCTCAGCCCGATGCTGCAACTCTCATGCAACTGCTCAAAATGTAGCCACAAAGGAAAAGGAGGGTAGGGATAACTTCATGAAATGGTAACCATTCCTGTCGACATTCGTGCTTAACAAGATGTGTGAAATCATAGCTAGTGGCATGAGGACTAACAAGGGCTTCAAGGAGGTGCACTTGAACGCTGTTGCAAAGCAGGTGTTTGAGTTTTATGGGCAGGAGGTCACCTCGAACCAGGTCTACAACCACCTCAGTAAGTGGAGAGCGAGGTGGATCATTGTGTCCAAGCTTAGAGACCTGAGCGACGCTTCATGGGACCAGGAGACCTGCTCGATCTGTTTGGAGACAGAGCACTACGAAGGCCACATGCAATTAGCTCATGAACCACTTGTTTAAGCCTATGTACCATGTCAATCACAACTAACCACGTTGTTGTCTAACTAAGCACACTATTGTGTTTCTTTCTTAGGCTCACCCAAAGGATGTAGAGTTCCTCAACACAGCCATCCAAAACTACCACCAGATGCAACAAATCTTCTCCTTCGTGTTGGCAACCGGCAAGCATGCCCTGGGCTTCGGTTAGCCGCTTGGATCACCTACGCTCGAGTATCCTGACACCTAGGAGTCAAAGACCATGATCCTTGATGGTCCCGATAACGATGGTGATCGCATTCCCGTGCTTTATAGGAAGACGAAGAGGGGAGGCTTGATGGATGAAGAGCTGAGCATCTTCAGTAGAATGACTTAGGCTGCCAAGGTGGTGGCAAGAGTCATCAGGGAGAGCAAGCTGGTCGGCATCCACCCTGACCTCTACATCACCGTCGTGGACCAAGGTGGTTTCAACCCAGAGGCTCTCATTTCTTCTCCGAGCCACCAGCTGGAAAACATGACTCAGGGTGTTAGGTTTGTTGCCATGGCGGACGCGCACATGGTGCTCTGGCTCAGGACCTGGCCGGGCAAGAACTACTACTAGTGATGTTTCTTGTGGTGGTGGTGACAACATGCATGATCCTCGACAACAATGGCGATGACGATGTACATTTTGTGGTAGCTAGGGCTTGATAAACTCTTGATGATGGCCTGTATATTTTGACAAGGTAGTATATAATAATTCCTCATGCCGATGGCGAACTAGCAATGGTAGGATAACACTCTCTTTTGGATGTGGTGGTAGGATGAGACCATAGTAATGGTAAGATGAACATGCAATGTCGTATGATCATGCATGCTTTCTTATGTTACATGTCTAGTGTGCTCCATTTCTTGCTACTTGAATTGTTGCTCTTTTGCTATGCTAGGACAAGTGGAATGTGGTATTCTGAGGAAGGGTTCCAGGGGTTTACGGTTCATGAGAAGCATGCGATGAACAAGTGGCGGGTTACAAAAATAGCTTCCATAGAGGGTTTAAGAGTAAGTAGGCAATAGAGGATGCTTACTTCAAGGCAGTGCTCAAGAAGGCATGCAGTGTTGAAATTTCCAAGTCAGATTGACAGTTTGGGATGAAGAACTTCATCATCATCATGCACTTCATCGTCATTGCAGTGTTGTTTTATTGGTGTGAGTGGTGAGATTGTGTGTAAGGTGCAACTGGTAATTTTGCCACGTATGGTACAAGGTAAGCAGGCCTCGTTGCCGGTATGCAACCAAACAACGTGTAGTAGTATGAGCCTAGACAATGCGAGCAACCAAACACAATACATAGAGTGGTTGCTATGATGCAGGGAAAGTGCTGCTGGTGAACTGAGAGGAAGATGAGCTCGAGTGAGTCTTGGAGAAGAAGTAGCTCAACACGGAGAAGCTACGCATGCACGCGGTCACTGTGAAGCGCACTAAGTGGGGCAGGCGGCACACTTGCACGCACTATTCCGCCCAGTTGCACGTCGGCCACTTCCAGTGTGCTGCCTGCTGGCGTCGAGGAGGAGCAATGCGAGACTAGGTGGAAGTGTGGGAGGATGCTGAGTGGCGGGGGAAAGCTGCGGTGGTGCAAGGAGGAGAAATGGGCGGTGATAGAGGGCCCCGATGCCCAGAGCACGACGATTGAATGTTGAACACCTCGTGCCTGCATGGTCACCGTGTGCACTGGCATGGCGGTGCTTTTGCAAAGTGCAAACCGTGTCTGGCGTGTTGTCCCTTCAAAGCTGGTCAGAGGAGTGCCCTTAGATTTCCACCTAGCTCCAAGGACAAGACTTGAGACTGGCACAAAGTTTCTGGACAGAAACTTGTTCAACAAGCTGTGGTCCAACGACTTGGTGAAGAAGTCTGATTTTTGGTAGTTAAGCTTCTCTTAGGAAGGTAATGAAGCGGTAAAAATTTCAGCTCCAAGAGATAAAGGAAAATTACACTTGCTTCACAAAGTGCCATTTTTGGACAAAAACAAAACCATTTTCCTTAGCTGAAATTTTACAAAGGATAGAGGCAAAATTTTGCATGGTAAGGTGAGGCATGACCCAAAGAATATTTGGGATTTTTCTTGGGATTTAATGAGCAAGAAAAATGAGGGTTGGTTCATAGCTTAGAGGGAAAACATTCATTTTCAGGAGGAAAATGAATATTATGCCTTTAAAGAAAATTGTCCCATGGCACTATGGTAAGAGGGATGAGGTCTAGAGAGGGTTTAAGGATGATAGAACCCACTTGGAAGAAAATCAAAATGATTTCCAAGTGGTATGTCCAAAAGAATTGACTGAAAACCCCAAATGCAAATTCAGATACTCAATAAATTCCAATAAAAAGAAAAAGGCAAAATGCAGGGTGTTACAATGCACACTTGATTTTACACTGTAGCCATGCTTCCGTGGCCGAGAGGGGGTGCAAGTCTTGAGCAACATCAAGGCAGGCTATGATCTCGCGAGCAAGAAGCAGCAACACGGAGATGCCATCAATAGATCTCGTGCCCTAGATCTGCAGGCAACGAGTAGTGGTCTAGAGCCTTGCATAGTTATGCCTGAATGGGCCAAGGTCCGGCTCAATGTTGTTCCAGGCATCCCAGACAACCTGGCGGAATCCTTCCATCTTGGTCCAATACCTCTCAGAGTGGAAATGCGGCCACTTGTGGGCGTGTCGTGCACAATCAATCACGAGGGTGCGGTGATTCGAGACAACCAAAGCCAAACACAGAAGGATGTAGTGCGTACCAGCCCAGAGTGCATAGCATGCGACCATTGTGTACCGACACTGAACGCTCATGCCCATTGGACCATGTGTCTCCGGCCATGGTGGTCGATATCATGCAGTTCAAGATCTGAGGTGAACTGGCAGAAACGGTGCATGATGAGTCGATTCAGCTAGTTATTATTCTTGTCATATGCGAAAAGGATGATGTTGCAATTCCCCTATGATCCAAGGGCCCACACATGTAGCACGTTCATCCTACAACTCTGAGAGAAAATAGATCTTTGACTGGTCTTCTTGGGGTCCGTAGTCTCCAATAATGCACCAATGATGGTTTTCAGCAAGGGGATAAACGAGAGTCGTGATGTGGTTAGTACCCATGGCAGGGTTAGAAAGAGCGATGGAAGTATGCTGCCATGCCAGGATAATTCCTTGCCAGGTACTGTTTGCGAGCAAGAATAAGAAATCTTGGAAGAGAAGTCCAAGCATTCGAGAACAATCTCCAACGAGACCAGAAGAATTTTAGTTTCTAGAAGGCTCACAATACATGGGGATGCATCGAAGATTATGCTGCACCCAACAATGCGTTTAGCCTGGCTCTTTAGGCCACATACATTCCAAAACTCCATCTTGAGGTTGCAATCCATGGAAATATGGGTGGGGGTGGGGGTGATAACCCCCAAGTGTAGGGGATCGCAACAACTTTCGAGGGTAGAGTATTCAACCCAAATTTATTGATTCGACACAAGGGGAGCCAAAGAATATTCATAAGTATTAGCAGTTGAGTTGTCAATTCAACCACACCTGGATAACTTAGTATCTGCAGCAAAGTATTTAGTAGCAAAGTAGTATGATAGTAATGGTAACAGTGGCAAAAGTAAAGATAGCAGTTTTGTAGTAATTGTAACAGTAGCAACGGAAAAGTAAATAAGCGAATCACAATATGTGGAAAGCTCGTAGGCATTGGATCAGTGATGGATAATTATGTCAGATGCGATTCCTCATGTAATAGCTATAACATAGGGTGACACAGAACTAGCTCCAGTTCATCAATGTAATGTAGGCATGTATTCCGAATATAGTCATACGTGCTTATGGAAAAGAACTTGCATGACATCTTTTGTCCTACCCTCCCGTGGCAGCAGGGTCCTAATGGAAACTAAGGGATATTAAGGCCTCCTTTTAATAGAGAACCGGAACAAAGCATTAGCACATAGTGAATACATGAACTCCTCAAACTATGATCATCACCGAGAAGTATCCCAATTATTGTCACTTCGGGGTTGTCAGATCATAACACATAATAGGTGACTATAGACTTGCAAGATAGGATCAAGAACTCACATATATTCATGAAAACATAATAGGTTCAGATCTGAAATCATGGCACTCGGGCCCTAGTGACAAGCATTAAGCATAGCAAAGTCATATCAACATCAATCTCAAAACATAGTGGATACTAGGGATCAAACCCCAACAAAACTAACTTGATTACATGGTAAATCTCATCCAACCCATCACCGTCCAGCAAGCCTACGATGGAATTACTCACACACGGCGGTGAGCATCATGAAATTGGTGATGGAGGATGGTTGATGATGATGACGGCGACGAATCCCCCTCTCCGGAGCCCCGAACGGACTCCAGATCAGCCCTCCTGAGAGAGATTATGGCTTGGCGGCGGCTCCATATCGTAAAACGCGATGAAACTTTCTTTCTAATTTTTTCCTCCACGAAACGGAATATATGGAGTTGGAGTTGAGGTCGGTGGAGCATCAGGGGGCCCACGAGACAAGGGGGTGCGCCCCCACCCTCGTGGACAGGGTGTGGGCCCCCTGGCCTTGATTCTTTCGCCAGTATTTTTCATATTTTCCAAAAGTTATCTCCGTGGATTTTCAGGTCATTCTGAGAACTTTTGTTTTCTGCACAATAAACAACACCATGGCAGTTCTGCTGAAAACAGCGTCAGTCCGGGTTAATTTCATTCAAATCATGCAAGTTAGAGTCCAAAACAAGAGCAAAAGTGTTTGGAAAAGTAGATACGTTGGAGACGTATCAACTCCCCCAAGCTTAAACCTTTGCTTGTCCTCAAGCAATTCAGTTGATAAACTGAAAGTGATAAAGAAAAACTTTTACAAACTCTATTTGCTCTTGTTGTTGTAAATATGTAAAGCCAACATTCAAGTTTTCAGCAAAGATTATGAACTAACCATACTCACAATAACACTTAGGTCTCATATTTACTCATATCAATGGCATAATCAGCTAGCGAGCAATAATAATAAAACTCAGATGACAACACTTTCTCAAAACAATCATAATATGATATAACAAGATGGTATCTCGCTAGCCCTTTCTGAGACCGCAAAACATAAATGCAGAGCACCTTTAAAGACCAAGGACTGACTAAACATTATAATTCATGGTAAAAGAGATCCAGTCAAGTCATACCCAATATAAACTAATAATAATGAATGCAAATGACAGTGTGCTCTCCAGCGGGTGCTTTTTAATAAGAAGGTGATGACTCAACATAAAAGTAAATAGATAGGCCCTTCGCAGAGGGAAGCAGGGATTTGTAGAGGTGCCAGAGCTCGATTTTAAAATAGAGATGAATAATATTTTGAGCGGCATACTTTCACTATCAACGCAACAACTATGAGATGGCGATATCTTCCATACTACATGCATTATAGGCGGTTCCCAAACAGAATGGTAAAATTTTATACTCCCCCACCACCAACAAGCATCAATCCATGGCTTGCTCGAAACAACGAGTGCCTCCAACTAACAACAGCCCTGGGGGAGTTTTGTTTAATTATTTTGATTTCCTTTGATCTTTTTGGATCATGGGACTGGGCATCCCGGTTACCGAGCATTTTCTCATGTATGAGGAGCGGAGTCCACTCCTCTTGAGAATAACCCACCTAGCATGGAAGATATAGACAACCCTAGTTGAAACATGAGCACTGCTCGAGCATACAAAACAGAATTTCATTTGAAGGTTTGGAGTTTGGCACGTACGAATTTACTTGGAACGGCAGGTAGATACCGCATATAGGAATGTATGGTGGACTCATATGGAACAACTTTGGGGTTTATGGAGTTTGGATGCACAAGCAGTATTCCCATTTAGTACAGGTGAAGGCTAGCAAAAGACTGGGAAGCGACCAACTGGGAGAGCGACAACAGTCATGAACATGCATTAAAATTAATTTAGACCGAGTACACGCATGAGTAGGATATAATCCACCATGAACATAAATATCGTGAAGGCTATGTTGATTTGTTTCAACTACATGCGTGAACATGTGCCAAGTCGAGTCACTCTATTCATTCAAAGGAGGATACCATCCCATCAGACCACATCACAATCATTTTAATAGCATGTTGGCACGCAAGGTAAACCATTATAACTCATAGGTAATTAAGCATGGCACAAGCAACTATAATCTCTAAACGTCATTGCAAATATGTTTACTTCATAATAAGCTGAATCAGGAACGATGAACTCATCATATTTACAAAAACAAGAGAGGTCGAGTTCATACCAGCTTTCCTCATCTCAGTCAGTCCATCATATATCGTCATTATTGCCTTTCACTTGCACGACCGAACGATGTGTATAATAATAATAGTGCATGTGCATTGGACTAAGCTGGAATCTGCAAGCATTCAAGTCAAGAGAGAAGACACAGTAATATTGGATCTAAGTTAAATAAACAATCATGCATATGAGAGCCACTAAACATTTTCAATATGGTCTTCTACTCTCGACCCCCAAAGGAAAGAAAAGAAATAAAACTAATTACACGGGAAAGCTCCCAACAAGCAAGAAGAAGAACAAGAAATCGTTTTGGGTTTTCATTTTAATCTCTACTACAAGCATGTAAATTAAACTAACTAATTTTTTGTTTTCTTAAGGTTTAACAAACACACAAGAAGAAAGCTAGAAAAAGAAAATTAAACTAGCATGGATAATACAATGAAAGAGTATGAGCACCGACAACTAGAATAGTGTGTGAACATGAATGTAAAGTCGGTGAGAAATACGTACTCCCCCAAGCTTAGGTTTTGGCCTAAGTTGGTCTAATGCCAAGGATAGCCTGGCTGATATCCGTAGTTATAACTGGGGTCGTACTGAGATGCAACAGCAAATGCATCCTGAGCTGCGGCATGTTGGCGAGCCGCCTCCGCTCTCCCCTCTTGTTCAGCTGCCTCCTCCCTGGTAACAACATATCTTCGTTTTGCCTGGTAATTAAAAAGGAAAGGAGCAGGGAGAGTAACATGGACAGAGCTACGCCTGTCAAAGATTAGTCGATACTGGAGGAATTGTTCATTCCTCAAAAGAAAACGATGTTTGACCATCGCGTCATAATCTAAATAAGCAGGAAGCAACTCCATATCCCCCTCTCGTGGGGATATACCAAGATAATTAGCAACACAGGTCGCATAAAATTCCTCCAAATAAATCTCCAGACATACCATTATTATGCAACCTACGTGCAACTATTGCCCCCAAGTGGTAATCTTTATTACCTAACACAGCACTCTTGAGGACACAAAGATCAGGGACACACATGTGACATGCTTCATCTTTACCATTAATGCATCTATCAATGAAGAGAGCAAAATAATGTATAGCAGGAAAATGAATGCTCCCTATGGTAGCTTGTGCTATATCCCTAGATTCTCCCACAATAATACTAGCAAGAAAGTCTTTATATTCAGATCTGTGGGGGTCATTAACATTGCCCCACTGCGGGAGTTTGCAAGCAGTTGTAAAATCTTCTAAGTCCATGGTATAAGATTTATCATAAATATCAAACAGGACACTCTGAGAATTACGTGAAGATTTATATTTAAACCTTCTCATAAATGAATCAGTCAATTGGTAGTACCGAGGACACTTATCTTGTAAGAAGTCCTCAAGATCAGCATTACACACATATGCGTCAAATTCATCCTTGATGCATGCTTTGACCATAAACTCGTCTGATGGCCACTCACAAGCTCGCACTTCGGCATCCCTTGGTGGTTCCTCGTCTTGGTCACGCATAGCACGCCTAGGTCCTTTCTTTGTTGAGCATCAGGGGGCCCACGAGACAGGGGGCACGCCCAGGGGGAGGGCGCGCCCCCACCCTCGTGGACAGGGTGTGGGCCCCCTGGCCTTGATTCTTTCGCCAGTATTTTTCATATTTTCCAAAAGTTATCTCCATGGATTTTTAGGTCATTCCGAGAACTTTTGTTTTCTGCACAATAAACAATACCATGGCAGTTCTGCTGAAAACAGCGTCAGTCCGGGTTAGTTTCGTTCAAATCATGCAAGTTAGAGTCCAAAACAAGGGCAAAAGTGTTTGGAAAAGTAGATACGTTGGAGACGTATCAGGGGGGGGGGGGTGTCCATGAGGCACACCGCACTGCGAGATCAAATCTCTACGAGGTATGTCTAAATAGGCAGTGGGACTGAGTCAAGGAGATCAGCCGCATTCGCCAAAACCTGCCAGTTGCAGAAGTCTGCGAATGCCTGGACAACATCGCCCGTCCCGACATATTCCCTATATTCTCTGGAGTCGTCCTCATCTTCCCTCCCCATGTCGGCCTTCCCTCCTGTCCGGTGCCCCGGTCTCCTCCGCACCAACTTGGTGTCCCCTCCTACATCATCGTCTGAAGTGATTGCTATGTCGCTGACTTCCCGTTGCCCCGAGCTGGTAACCTATCCACGCTCCTCCTTTAACCCTCTCTCCAATCCCTTGATTGGATATGTTATTTCTTTCTTCTAATTTTCTATTTCTATAATTGTGCAACTGATGTATATAGTGAGATTATATGCTTCCAGTGCAAGTTTTGTTTGAGAATTATGATGTAGTTGCTTTGTAGTGTAGATTGTAATTTTATATCGGGAATGGATTTTGTTTGCAAGGTGTTTATGACAATGCTTGTGTGAAAAATATATACTTTCTTATATTCTATAGAAATTGATAGTTGAAACTCGATTGATCATGCCTGACAATTGATAACGGACATGCCTGACAATTGATAACAGACTAACGAATGTCATCTACAATCGATCACTGTCGGCATGAGGACAAGCACCAGAGGAGGGTGCACTCAACACTTCAACCCACATGTCGACCCGACTTGGATTCAAAGACTTCTTTAGTTATATGCTCAAGTTCTATTGGTTCTTTAGTTGTATAATGTTTTTAAATTTTAGGCCTTCTCTTGCATATCACACCAGGGCCCCAAATTCTAGTACATGTTTATTTTTAAGTAGCACATACTAATTAACGTCATTAGCAAAAGGGTGTGTCCAACCCTGAAGAGTTATATCCCTTCTCTCTATATATTCCGGAAAGGCAGGAAGGATGCCTTCGAAAAGGCACCTCTTCTTCCTATCAATTTTAGATGTGTATATACTTGAGAATCAATAGAAACCAAAACTTATCGTCTATTCACTTCATTTCAATCTCGTTTTGCTCTAACGATGACATACTAGCTTCGACATTTATATATCAGCAGTCTCTACTGGCCCATCCCACTAGCATCATTAGTCGCATGTACTACAATAAAGAACGCCTTATCAACCACTCATTTTCATATGACAACTTATAGGATGTGAACTAAAAGTAGTTCAAAATATGGAATGATTTGAGTTTACATATTTTTGAATCTAAAAAAGTACATCTCAAATGCATAATTGTGCACATCATGCCAAAATTTGACTAAGTGTGCCTAGCAAAAAAAAAACTGCGTCCTGTTCCTGCACTAATAACGCACTATAGCATATGATGAGAGCCCACACTAATTTTTTGTAATTTTGCTCGCCATAGCACTATTCGCAAAATAGCATGCTGTATTGCGGTAAAATAGGATATCATGTAGCGCCCTAATTTTTGGCAGCACATTAGCCCAAATAGGCAAAATACCCGATCCTCCACCCAAAGCGCTCCTAGTCCCCAACTCTACACTTATCCATTCTCCACCCAACCACACACTCTTGTGCTACGGTGGTGGCGGCTCTTGCTTCCTCTAGTTTGACTAGTCTTCTTTCATTCCCCGTCAGTCTTCCCTCATTCCGCGTTCATACACCTCCAATGTATCTATAATTTATGAAGTATTCATGCCATGTTTACAATAATTTTATATGGTTTTTGTGCACTTTTATATGATTTTCATGGAGTAACATATTGACCTAGTGCCTAGTGCTAGTTGCTATTTTCTGCTTGTGTTTGGTTTTCCAGAAAATCCATATCGAATGAAGTCCAAATGCAGAGAAACTTTTGAACAATGTTTTCTAGAAGGAAAGGGAACTAGGAAGCTTCGAGGGAGTACCAGAAGACCCACAGGGGCCCCACAAGGCACCTGGGCGCACCCAGGGGGTGGCCATGCACAAGTACCTCATGCCCCCCTGTGGCACCTCTTCGCGTGATTCCAACTCTGAAAGTTCCTATAAATACATAGAACTTCGACTCCGCCGCTGCAAGCATCTGTACCAAAGAGATCCCATCTGGAGCCCTATTCCGGCACCCCATCAGAGGTGGAAATCATCACCAGAGGCCATCTTCATCACCCCGACAGTCTCTATGACAAGGAGGGGGTAGTTCACCCTTGGGCCTGAGGGTATGTACCAGTAAATATGTGTTTGATCTCTCTCTCTCTCTCCCCCCCTCTCTCTCGCGTTCTTGATTTGGCGTGATCTTGATGTACCGTGAGCTTTGTTAATATAGTTGGATCATATGGTATTTCTCTCTCTACCTTGTTGTGATGAATTGACCTTTTACCTTTGAGGTTTCACTATTATTGGATTGAATATTTTTATGGATTTGAGAACACTTGATGTATGTCTTGCATGTGGATACCCATGGTGATAATGGGGTGTTCTATTGATTCACTTGATGTATATTTTGGCACTCAACTTGCGGATTCCCGTGGTGACATTGGGGTAATCTATGCATAGGGGTTGATGCATGTTTTTGTCCTACTTTCTCTGGTAGAAATCTTGGGGCACTCTTTGAAGTTCTTTGTGTTGGATTGAATATTATAAATCTGAAGTTGTTCGGTGCATATCGTATAATCAACTCACGGATACTTGTGGTGACATTGGAGTATCTAGGTGACATTAGAGTTGGTTGATGTGTAGCATATGGTGTTATTTTAGTACGAACTCTACGGTTGTTTGTGAAACTTATATGAGTAGCTTAATAGATTGATGGGAAAGGATAACTTTGAGGTGGTTTCGTACCCTGCAAACAGTTTCATCTTATGTTCTCTGCTTGATAAGAACTTTGGAGTGAGTCTTTGTCGCACGCTGAGGGATTATTATATGATTCAATTATGCTAGCACTATTGAGAGATTGCACTAGTGGGCGCCTCCCATACTGAAATAGCTACCCCGCGCGATGCCTCACAACCAATAAAAAGGGGGCGTGTGGCGGTACATAAATTGTCAGTACAACGCGCATGGTTTCAATAATACTTGTGTTTCTGATTGTAACGTGACAACTATTGTTCCAAAATGACTTTGTTGGTTGTTAATGTGTGCACCTTCTCAAATGGGCCAAAAAATTTACCACAACATGTTGGTGCCATGTCATGACACCATGCCAAGTTTCATGATTTTCATACGAGTTTTGGATTTACATGAATTTAAGAACCAAGCTTCTCAATGTTTCCGGCCGAGCCACGACGCCGAGATGTTTGAATTTCATCCCCGTTTCTTGCATGCGACATACAAATTCACCCAAAGACACAAATGTGATTTTTCAACTAACTTTGGTGCACTAGATCATGTGCTTGTAGTTCAAATTTGAATTATGCACATTAAATGCCTAGAAACTCAATTAAAGTATAAAAAGGGCAAGATGAACCTGGAATAATTCCAAATTTTAACACGACACTCATATACTTCTATTTTGCCTCTGTAAAAAAATAAAAGGGGGTAGGATATATAGCATATGTCGTTTCACACACAAAGGTGACACGTTCCCTCTCGGAACCATGAGCCTTCTCAAGAGAAGCTCCGGTTTGCAAGAAGCTTATACCAAAACTTGTCCCAATTCGGCCATTTTTTTTCCACAACATGTTGGTGCCATGTCATGACACCATGCCAAGTTTCATGATTTTCAGGCGAGTTTTGGATTTACAGGAATTTAAAAACCAAGCTTCTCAATGTTTCCGGTCGAGCAACGACGCCCAGATGTTTGAATTTCATTCCCATTTCTTGCATGGGACCTATAAATCCACCCAAAGACACACATGTGATTTTTCAACAAACTTTGGTGCACTAGAGCATGTGCTTGTAGTTCAAATTTCAATTATGCACATTAAGTGCCTAGAAACTCAATTAATATATAAAAAAGGCCAAACAAACCCGGAATAATTCCAAATTTTAACACGACACTCATATAGTTGCATGTTCACTGCATAATAATGCTCTAGAAATTCAAACACCCTCCTCTCCCCCCGTAACACCATTTTGTCTTTCAAATCAGAATGAAAAAATCAGGTACACCACAAACAGTTTACTAGCAAGAATCGTGTGCGATGCGATATAAAACATCTTGGCGCACCCTCTTGTCTGGCTTATAAAGGAAGCTTTGTCGTCTACAGTCCACCGCCCGCACTTGAACCACACTTGTGCACCAATTTCTCGCAACACCGAGCAAAAAATTCCAGCCACCGTGAAAATATCTATTGTTCCTCCTTGTTTTCCAAGTTCAAACCTGCACTGCGGCTTACTAGCAGCACCGCCTCCTCGCCAATGACCCTTCTTCTTGCAGCGTCACCTCCTTGGTGGTGACCCTTCTTCTTGCCGCGCGACCTCATCGATATGGTCAGGTAATACACACCCCACCCCCATGATCCTCCTCCTTCTCCATCCCACATGCCCCGACCGACGGTGTAACACCTCCCGCCCAAATCACTGCCCCGTCCTCCAATTAACCACCGCCCACAACCATTTTGCACGCATATAGTGAGGAGCTCAACAACATTTGGCAGCGGAGAAGCAAATCGCAGCCGCACACGTGGATGAGGTCGCGATGGCTGCCATGCTTGCGGACCGCTAGATCTTGGAGGAGCACCTCGTCTCCGAGGCCACCGTTGACGCCACCACGTGGTTGTCTACTTTTAAAATATAGTTCTTGGTGTTGTCTCAAGGCCACTGTCCGTGCCTTCTAGTGATTTGTCCTATGTAATGTTAATATGCAATCTGATATTCTGAAATGTAATGTTCATTTAACAGTTTGGTCCAACAATTGCTACATTTCCTAGCAGTTCTCAAGCATTCTTGGTTTCATTAACTGTCTTATCTTCTAGTATATGTTCTATTTTGCAATGTCATGCTCAGTTAACTATTTTGGTTCATTTGTTCTGCTGTCCAGCTAACTGTTTGGTTCAGTTCTGCAATTTGGTGTTCATTTGTTGTGGGTACAATTTTGTATTGTTATGCATGTGAGAAATAAATCGAATTTGGGTGTACTCAATACACGAGAAACACACACACACACACACACACATATATATACATAGTTGCTCTGTTTCAAAGTTGTTTAGCATGCTTGGTTAGGTTAAATGGCTTTTCCATGCGTCTCGAGTTAATTTGTTGGATCCGCAATTTTTTTTATTTTTCGTTAACATATTCTATTGGTAGTATGTCAACTCTCAGTTAACCTGATCAAGATCTTCCTTATATGTGTTGCAGGGAAACAATGGGAGGCACTGAGGTTTACCATCGAGGTTTGCTCATGCATGGTCCTTTCGCTAATAGAACATTATTGTGCAAGTTGAAGGAATCATTCTAATATTTAGGTTTTTACAATTTGGTCTTGCACATGTAGGTCCTGCTATCAGAGGCTTTGACCCACTATTCGACCCATTTTGCATATGGGGAAATGGGATGTCCATGAATATCAGTCAAGTCAAGAAACTCAGAAAGATTGTTAGGATAAAGAAACTTGCGAAGAATAACAACAAGATCTTTGTTTGCACAATTATGAAGACATTAGTCAACTATAGGCTGGTACTAACTCTTTTACCTTGTTTTTCCCCTTGTGGCATTTCAAAATTTATAAGAACTATTTATGCATATATTTGTTTTCAGTAATTACCTCTCAAACCACCTACATGGTCAAGAGGCGATGAAGGTATTCATTCAACACCCATGGTACAATATTGAAGTCTTCCTCAAGAGGACGAAGGTTTGGCGGACAATTATCCATAGCCACTGGCCTAAAGTTGCAAAGTCATTCAACATCACTGAAGGCTCAATATTCGCCTTTCGCTTCTCCAGTTTCCCAGATGAGATTCATCTGTCCATTTACCATGTATGATGCTACTTTCCAAAGGTTTTTCATGTTGCATGTGAAACTTGGTGTTGTTGTGTAATGGCATAGCTAGCTATATGCCTATATGGTGTAACTGATTGCTGAAGCTATCTGATGTAATTCGATTATGAAATCCTGGTTGCCGTTATACGAATATGAAATATATGGTGTGTTTTATAAGAAATGTCCAATTGATTACTACATGGATTATCAATATAAGGCCAATTAGCCTGCTTATTGGGGTTTTCTATTGCAAACGGTTTCTTTGACAACACCGTGGGCGATGAACTCAAACAACCCACACGGTTTCTATAAAGTACATGTGTTGGATCAATTAACAATCACACACGGCTTCGGCCAGAGAACTGTTTGCGTTAGGCCACCTTGCACAAACGTTTCCACATAAAAAATGTGTGTGATATACATACGAACAGAAACGTTTCTTTAGGACTCACTGTGTGGGATGTACTTACGAACGGAAATGATTAGGCCTGAATAATTGTATGCGATGGCTAGCCTGATCACACACGAGCTCATTCTGCCCATCGTGTGTGACCGGAGGGCATATCCCCGACGGTTTCTGGGTCGTGTGGGAAGGACCCCGCTATCACCCACCCACTAGGCGACGGTTCAAAATGCTGTTGCGGAAAGGAGTTAAAAACCATTTGTATAGCATGTCTCTGCACCAGTGGTTCCAGTATCTTTTATTTATTGCAAAATAATTCTCCAAAAAGTATCATCCAATACCGAGAACTTTTATTTCTGCACAAAAAACAACACCATGGTAGTTTTGCTGAAAACAGCGTCAGTCCCGGTTAGTTTCATTCAAATCATGCAAATTAGAGTCCAAAACAAGAGCAAAAGCGTTAGGAAAAGTAGATACGGCGGAGACATATAAAATCCCCCAAGCTTAACCCATTGCTTGTCCTCAAGCAATTCAGTTGACAATCTGAAAGTGATAAAGAAAAACTTTTACGAACTCTTTTGTTCTTGTGTCTATATTATGCTTAAATAATACCCAAGTTTTTAGCAAAGATGTAACTAACCATGGTAAAAATTATATTCATTCATATCAATGGCATAATCAACTAGCGAGCGATAATAAAATATCTCAAATGCCAACACTTTGTCAAAAAAATCATGATATAATATGACAATGATGGTATCTCGCTAGCCCTTTCTGAGACCGCAAAACATAAATGCAGAGCACCTCCAAAGTTCAAGCAGTGACTAGACATTGTAATTCATGGTAGAAGAGATCCAGTCATGCTAACACTCGGGACTGGTGCTTATTTGAGAAGGTACTCAACATAAAAAGTAAATAGATAGTCCATTCGCAGAGGGAAGTAGGGATTTGTAGAGGTGCTAGAGCTTGAAGCTTAAATCATAGATAAATATAATTTTGGGAGGTATACCTTTCCTGTCAACGTCACGGCCAAGAGTTTTCAATATCTTCCATGCTAAACAAATTAGGGGCGGTTCCCAAGCGGTAAAAGTAATGTTTACTCCTCCACCAACAAACACAAGCCATGGCTAGCCGAATCCTCGGGTGCCCTCCATACCAAAAACAGTCCGAGGAGTTTTGTTTAATTATTTGCAATTTTTGATCATGGGATTGGGCATCCCGATTACCGGCCCCTCTCGTGCAATGACGAGTGAATAAACACTCATCATGGGAATAACCCGCTTAGCATGGAAGATACCGACCACTGCCTGTTGCTCCATGAGCGGTATGGGCACACAAAACATATGTTCATTTGAATATTTAGAGGTGGCACATGCAAATTTACTTGGAACGACAAGGTAATACCGCATATAGGTAGATATAGTGGACTCATTTGGAATAACCTTGGTTTAAGGATTTTGATGCACAAGCAATATTCCCGCTTAGTACAGGCGAATGCTAGCAATTAGGTTGAGAAGTGACCAGCTAGAGAGCGAAAATGGTCATAATCATGCATTGAGAATAATTACCATTGAATACTAGCATGAGTAGGATATATGCACCTTGAACATAAATATCATAGAGGCTATGTTGGTTTTGAATCAACTACATGCATGAACATGTGCCAAGTCAAGACACTCGAAATATTCAAAGGAGAATACCATATCATCATACTACATCACAACCATTTTAATACATGTTGACACCCAAGATAAATCATTATCCACTCCTAGCTACTTAAGCATGGCATGAACAACTATAATCTCTAATTGCCATCGCAAACTTGTTTAATCATAATATGATGAATCATGGATACTGAGTTAACCATATTTACAAAAACAAAAACAAGTTGAGTTCGTACCCGCTTTTCCTTGCCACAGTCACTTCATCAAATATCGTCATTATTGCCTTTCACTTGCACGACCGAACGATATGGAGATAATAATAGTGCAAGAGTGTCGTGGACTAAACTGGAATATGCAAACATTTTATTAAGAGGAGAATACAAAATAATATGGGCTCTTTGTTAGATCACAATATTGCATATGAGAGTCACTCCGCATTTTCATCATGGCCTTCCCTCATACTGCCTCTACAAAAGATAAGAAGTATAGAGAAACACACTGAAATATTTTCGGAGTTTTTGTCTTTTCTTGAAGAAGGTAAATTAAAAGAAGAAAAAAAATGAGAAAAACTATTTACACGGGAAAGTTTCCAACAAGCAAAGGAAGAAATGGGAAATCTTTTTGGGGTTTCTTTTAATACTACATTAAATTAAACTAGAAGAAAAACTGAAAAGAAGAGAGAAATATTTTTAGATTTTCTCAAAGTTTCTCAAACATACAAAAAGAAAGTGAGAAAAATAAAACTAGCATGAATGATACAATGAAAAAGTGTGAATACCGACAACTAGAATGAAGTGTGTGAACATGAATGTAATGTCGGTGGGAAATACATACTCCCCCAAGCTTAGGCTTTCGTCTAGCTTGGTAATCACCACTTGTAGTAGTCGTATGGTCCCATGTGAAAGTGTTGAGGTGGCAGCACCTGAGCATCCCACTCCCGGGGTTCCTCCTTCGCCTCTGCCTGGCCGTTCTAATAGGCAATAATGTCCGCTGGTAAGATGGTGTATCCGTTGCTGGCAATAGAATCAAACAAAGTAGGTGCAGGCAATCGGATAACATCACGAGTATTCTCACTGAATACCAAGTTATAACGAATATGGTTGAAAGAATCTAGAGCATCAATAAAGTGATGAGCCTCCATTGCCTGGTGATCTAAATAAGCTCTAGGGAATAAGTAATCATGGAGGAATGTCGGAATATTAAAAAGTCTCGCTGAGCGAGTAGCATAAATACCACCATGAATTTTTCTTTTAGTTCTATTATTATGCAGGGGACATGCAATGATGGCCCCTAGGTTATAGGCATGGTCATTGTAAAGTGCATGGCCTAAAATGGCAAGGTCAAGGGCACTAAATATACCACCCTGCTCTGTAGCGGTCAAACATTTCGTGATAAATAGAGCAAAGTAAAGCACATAATGAAATTGCAGACTAGTGGATGTGGCTTTCGACATGCCCCTTTCCTCACCCATTGTTAAATTGCGAAGGAAGCCCTCAAACTCCGCCAGTCTAGGCTCTCTTAAATCCCCATCAGAAGGGATCAATCATATCTCACAAAATTCAGCACCCGAAATCTGATGAGACTTAGAATATAAATTAAAGCGCACTTTAGGTGTGTTAAGACTATTCAGGAAATTAAAGCTTTGAACAAAAGGTTTTGTAAGGAGGTGGTGTTGGTCACACTCATCTAAGGAAGTTGGTAAGCCCAACATTTGCAACGAATTGAGTGAATTCTTGGTAGAATCCGACTTCGTTCATGAAGGTAATGTGTGGCCATTCGCACGGTCGCACCTCCAGCATACGCGGAAGGTTAAGGTCATCGTCCAAAGACTCCCCAATGACTCGTTTGACATTCCACATCGAGGAACTCCTCCAAAAGATATTCATTTTCTTCGCGTACACATTTCTAAAAAATTTGGGCCACAAAATGATGTCAACAAAACTTCGGAAGATTGATAGCAACTACTTAAATGGATGTTTAGAGGCTATATCAAGCATAGAAACTACTTGGAACTCAAAGAATTCAACATTCAAGCTCATTTTCTATAGCTCCAAGAGTAGCTAATTACTCAAAATATAAACCACTATAGCAAAAACTAATTGGCGCAATGGAGGAGTCACATACCAAGTAGCAATCCACCAAAACAGTTTCAGAAACGGAGCTTCGAGGAAAGAGATCGAAATCCATGGGTTTGGGAGCAAGAACACGAGAGAGAGAGAGAGAACTAGGGTGATTTTTTCTGGAGGTAGGTGATGAAGTGAGCTAAAGAGTTAAGTGAGGGGGGCCTTGTGGGGCCCACTACCCACCAAGGCGCGCTTGGAGGGTGTGGCATGCCCTGGTGCCTAGTGGGCACCAGGGGCACCCCCCCTGTGATGCTTTTTGTGCCAGAAATTCTTAAATATTCAGCAAAAAATCGTGTCAAAATTTCAGGTCATTCCGAGCACTTTTACTTTTGGGCACTTTTTTATTGCACAGATAATTCGGAAAATGGGATATTCATGGCATTTTATTGTATTTAATTAGAAACAATAGAAATATAAAGTGGGTACAGAAGGTTGTGTCTACTAAATTCATCGACCACATGCCTCTCGAAATATGAGGGCAAGAATTGAACCGATTCAATTAATTACAATAGAACAATTACACAACAAAAGAGAAAATAAAGGAGGTATTTGTTGGCAGTAGATGGGTTTTACTAAATATTCCACTAATAAGGTTGATCAAATCTTATTAGCAACCACTTTCGATTACCATGAACCCGAAGAATTTTCGTAAAACACTAAGTTACCTCAACGGGAATATGCATATGCCCAACAATAAGTATTTCATATTTCTTTTTGGCAATAGGTATAGGGAGTTGAAAACTTCCAATAGTAATTGTCAGAGTCTTTCCAATAACATTAATACCATTCACTTGAAATTGTTTCTTCAGAAAGTGCACCGTATGCTCATTACCATTGATATGAAAAGTGACTTTGCTTTTGTTGCAATCAATAACAACCCCTATAGTGTTCAAAAAGGGTCTACCAAGGATAATCGACACGTTTTCGTCCCCGGGCATATCAAGTATAACAAAGTCGGTTAAGATAGTAACATCTGCAACCACAACAGGCACATCCTCACAAACACTGATAGGTATGGCAGTTGATTTGTCATCCATTTGCAATGATATTTCAGTGGGTGCGAGTTTATTGAAATCAAGTCTTTTGTATAAAGAGAAAGTCATAACACTAACACCAGCTCCTAAATCACATAAAGTAGTTTTGACATAATTTCTTTTGATGGAGCAAGGTATAGTTGGTATTCCTGGATCTCCTAATTTCTTAGGTACTCCATCCTTAAAAGAATAGTTTGCAAGCATGGTGGAGATTTTAGCTTTAGGTATTTTCCTTTTATTAGTGACAATATCTTTCATGTATTTAGCATAAGGGGCCATCTTTAAAATATCAGTCAAATGAGTACGCAAAAAGCCTGGCCTAAGCATTTCAGCAAAGGGTTCAAATTCTTCTTCATGTTTTTTCTTAGATGGTTTAGGTGGAAATGGTATGGGTTTCTGAACCCATGGCTCTCTTTCTTTACCATGTTTTCTAGCAATAAAGTCTCCTTTATCACAACGCTTATTTTTAGGTTGTGGGTTATCAAGATCAACAACATGTTCTATCTCAACATCATTGTCTGGTTCTTTATCATTATCTGGTTGAGCATCTACATGAACAACATCATTTTCATTATCATTATCACTAGGTGAATTTTCATTTCCATATTGAGTTTCAGCATCAGAGGTAGAAACATCATTATCATCCTCATAGGGTTTTTCTACCACAGTTTCACTAGAAGTATGAGTCCTATCATTTTTCTTTTTCTTTTTCTTTCTAGAAGGACTAGGTGCCTCAGTATTAATTCTTTGGGAGTCTTGTTCAATTCTTTTAGGGTGACCTTCAGGATAAAGTGGCTCCTGAGTCATTTTACCTCCTCTAGTCATTACTCTAACAACATGATCATTCATATTATTATTCATTTCATAGAGTAACTCACTTTGAGATTTGGCAACTTGATCTAATTGAGTTTGAACCATAGAAGCATGTTTTCCTACTCCTCATACATCATTAGTGATTCTAAATAACAAATCACTCAAGCGAGCAATCATACCAGAGTTTTGCTTTAATTGTTTCATGACATAGGCATTGAAATGATCTTGCTTCCTAATGTAATTGTCAAATTCATACAAGCATTGATTAGGATGTTTATTATAAGGGATATCACCTTCATCAAACTTTAGAAGAGAATTTACCTCCACCACCTGCGGTAGTGTGTTAAGACCATGTATTTCTTCAATAGGTGGTAAATTCTTAACATCTCCAGCTTTAATACCTTTTTCTTTCATGCATTTCTTTGCCTATTGCATATCTTCAGGACTAAGAAATAAAATACCCATGTTCTTCGGAGTTGGTTTAGGTGGTGCTTCAGGAAGTGTCCATGCATCATAATTCTTCAATATATTGTTCAATAGTACCTCAGCTTGTTCAACACTTTGTTCCCTGAAAACACAACCAACACAATTATCTAGGAAGTCCCTAGAATCATCGGTTAGTCCATTATAGAAGATATCAAGTATTTCATTTTTCTTAAGAGGATGACCAGGTAAAGCATTAAGTAATTGGAGAAGCCTCCCCCAAGCTTGTGGGAGACTCTCTTCTTCAATTTGCACAAAGTTAAATATTTCCTGTAAGGCAGCTTGTTTCTTATGAGCAGGGAAATATTTATCACAGAAGTACTAAATCATATCCTGGGGACTACGCACACAACCAGGAGCAAGAGTGTTGTACCGAATCTTAGCATCACCCTTTAATGAGAATGTAAGTAACTTGATAATGTAGTAGTAGCGAATTTTTCATGATGAGCAATAGGGTGGCTATATCATTTAATTTAGTAAGATGTGACACAACAGTTCAGTTTCATAGCCATGGAAATGATCAAATTCGACCAAAGTAATTAACTCCAGGTCAATAAAGAATTCATAATATTCATCAGTAACAAAAATAGGAGAAGTAGCAAACTTAGGATCATATTTCATTCTAGCATTCAAAGATTTTTCTTTCAACTTGCATAGGGACGCGGAGTTTCTGCTCTCGAGCTCATCTGCACCTACGCTCAGGAAAAAAAATTCAAAACAAATACTAAAAAAATTCAAAAAAAAATCCAATTTTCTTTTGGGTGGTAGATAATTTGATGTGTGATGTCTGCTCCAAATTTTAACTCATTTGAACATGTGAGAAGCTCTCGGCAAAAAAGATAAAATCGGGGTATGTAAAAATGTTTACTGTTCACGCACTGTTCTGACCCGATTTGTCTTTTTTTTTTCTGAGAGCTACTAAAATATCCAAATAAGTTGAAATTTGGAGCGGACCTCACGTGGTAAATTATCTATCACACGAAAACAAATTGGAATTTTTTGGATTCTTCTAGTATTTATTTTGATTTTTTTCCTGAGCAGGAGCAGATGAGCCTGGGCAGCGAATTGGATATCCGCTTGCATAGCAATTTCTTAAGATCATCCCTATCCTTACATGCGAGAAAGTCCCTAGCCACCTCTCCATCCATAACATAACCCTCAAGTATATCAGACAATTCATATCTAGGAGAGCTAGATCTAACATGTGTTTCATAATTTTCAGTTTCAATAATTTCATCACTTTCAGCATTCTCATCAGTTCAGCGGTCTCAATTTCTTTAGCTATACCAAGTTGTTCATCAAGAAATTCACCTAGTGGTACAGTCATCAATATCATTATTCATAGCGGAAGTAGCATCATCAATTACTGGCGACATATCAGGATTAATAGCAGGTAGTGGTGTTGCAAGCTTACTCAAAACAGAGGGTGAATCAAGTGTAGATCTAGATAACAGTTCCTTACCTCCTCTCGTCTTAGAGGGAACGATCTTGGTTCTATCATCCTTAAGATTCTTCATAGTGATAATCAGATATAAATCCCAAGTGACTCAACAAATATAGCTATGCTCCCTGGCAATGGCGCCAGAAAAAGGTCTTGATAACCCACAAGTATAGGGGATCGCAATAGTTTTCGAGGGTAGAGTATTCAACCCAAATTTATCGATTCGCCAAATGGGAGCCAAAGAATATTTGTAAATATTAGTAGTTGAGTTGTCAATTCAACCACACCTGGAGATTAAGTACCTACAACAAAGTGATCAGTAGCACAGTAGTATGATAGTTTTGATAGCAGTAGTACCGATAGCAATAGTAGCGGTAACAGTAGTAGCAGCAGTTTTGTAGCAATTGTAACAGTAGCAACAATAGTAGTAACTTAGCAAGAACAATATGTGAAAATCTCGTAGGCATTGGATCGGTGATATCGTTGGATAATATTCATCATATAACAGTCATAACCTAGTGTGACACAGAACTAGCTCCAGGTCATCGATATAATGTAAGCATGTATTCCATAAATAGTCATACGTGCTTATGGAATAGAACTTACATGCCATCTTTTGTCCTACCCTCTCGTGGCAGTAGGGTCCATACAGAAACTAAGGGATATTAAGGCCTCCTTTTAATAGAGAACCGGAACAAATTTTCACCTTGGGGTATGTGGATCCTAACACGTAGCAGGTGCATATGACTTGCAAGATCAGATCCAGAACATAGATATAATGGTGAAAACATAAATAGTTTAGATCTGAAATCATGTCACTCGGGCCCTAGTGACAAGCATTAAGCATTGCAAAGTCATCAACATCAATCTCAGAACATAGTGGATACTAGGGGTCAAGCCCTAACAAAACTAACTCGATTACATGATGAATCTCATCCAACACATCACCGTCCAACAAGCCTACGAAGGAATTACTCATTCCTGGCGGTGAGCATCATGAAATTCATGATGGAGGATGGTCGATGATGACGAAGATGGAAGACCCCCCTCTCCAAAACCCTGAACAGACTCCAGATCTGGCCTCCCGATGAAGAACAGGAGGTGGCGGCGGCTCCGTATTGTAAAACGCGATGAAAATTCCTCTCCTATATTTTTTTCCAAAAATAGGAATTTATAGTGCTGGAATTAGGATCAGCGGAGCATCGTGGGGCCCACTACCCACCAGGGCACGCCAGAGGGGTGTGGCACGCCCTGGTGCCTAGTGGGCAGCTGCCCCCCTCCTCTAGTGGGTCTTGGTTCCAGTATTTTTTATTTATTGCAAAATAATTCTCCAAAAAGTTTCGTTCAATTTCAAGAACTTCTATTTCTAGAAAGAAAAACAACACCATGGTAGTTCTGCCGAAAACAACGTCAGTCTGGGTTAGTTTCATTCAAATCATGCAAATTAGAGTCAAAAACAAGAGCAAAAGTGTTAGGAAAAGTTCATACGATGGAGATGTATCACAAACTTATGCACTATGCTAGCATTCACACTTCATAAATTATTTCTTTCATCACTTACCTACTCGAGGACGAGCAGGAATTAAGCTTGGGATGCTGATACGTCACCACCATATCTATAATTTATGAAGTATTCACGCCATGTTTACAGTAATTTTATATGGTTTTGGTGCACTTTTATATGATTTCCATGGACTAACATATTGACCTAGTGCCCAGTGCTAGTTGATGTTTTCTGCTTGTTTTTGGTTCTCCAGAAAATCAATATCAAATGAACTCCAAATGCAGAGAAACTTTTTGATGATTTTGTCTGGAAGAGAAGTGAACCAGGAAGCTTCGAGGGAGTACTAGAAGACCCATAGGGGCCCCACGAGGCACCTGGGCACGCCCAGGCGGGTGGTCACACACAGGTACCTCGTGGCCCCCCTGTGGCACCTCTTCGCGTGATTCCAACTCTAAAAATTCCTATAAATACCAAAACCCCCGAAAGTTAGGCTGGAACTTCGACTCCGTCGCCGCAAGCCTCTGTACCAAAGAGATCCCATCTAGAGCCCTGTTCTGGCACCCTGCCGGAGGGGGAAATCATCACCGAAGGCCATATTCATCATCCCGATGGTCTCTATGATGAGGAAGGAGTAGTTCACTTGGGGTTGAAGGTATGTACCTATAGCTATGTGTTTGATCTCTCTCTCTCTCTCTCTCTCTCTCTCGTGTTCTTGATTTGGCACAATCTTGATGTACCGCGAGATTTCTTAGTATAGTCGGATCATATGGTGTTTCTCCATCTCTATCTTGTTGTGATGAATTGAGTTTTTACCTTTGAGGTTTCACTATTATCGGATTGAATATTTTTATGGATTTGAGAACACTTGATGTATGTCTTACATGTGGATACCGGTGGTGACAATGGGGTGTTCTATTGATTCACTTGATGTATGTTTTGGTACTCAACTTGGGATTCCCGTGGTGACATTGGGGTAATCTATGCATAGGGGTTGATGCATGTTTTTGTCCTACTTTATCTGGTATAAACCTTGGGGCACTCTTTGAAGTTCTTTGTGTTGGATTGAATATTATCAATCTGAAGTTGTTTGATGCATATCGAATGATCAACTCAGGGATACTTGTGGCGACATTGGGTTATTTAGGTGACATTAGAGTTGGTTGAGGTGCATCCTATGGTGTTATTTTAGTACAAACTCTAGGGCTGTTTGTGACACTTATAGGAATAGCTCAATAGATTGAGCGGAAAGGATAACATTGAGGTGGTTTTGTACCCTACAAACAATTTCATCTTATGTTCTCCTCTTGATAAGAACTTTGGGGTGATTCTTTGTCGCACATTGAGGGGTTGTTATATGATTCAATTATGTTAGCACTGTTGAGAGATTGCACTAGTGAAAGAATGAACCCAAGGCCTTGTTTTCAAGCATTGCAATACCGTTTGTGCAACGTTTTATCACTTGCTACCTTGCTATTTTTATTTTTTAGATTACAAAAGCCTATATCTACTATACATACTACACTTGTATCACCATCTCTTCCCCAAGATATTGCACCTATACAACTTACCATTGTATTTGGTGTGTTGGGGACACAAGAGATTTCTTGTATTTGATTGCAGGGTTGTTTGAGGGAGACCATCTTCATCCCACGCCTCCCACAGATTGATAAACCTTAGGTTGTCCACTTGAGCGAAAATTGCTACTGTCCTACAAAACTCTGCGCTTGGAGGCCCAACACGAGTATACAAGAATAAGCTGTGTAGTAGACATCACATGTCGGTCTTCTCTATTCGTAGCTGCAAGATGTCGCAGTCAACTGCACTGCTGACTAGTGAGGCACCAGTCAAGTTCTTTGTGCTTAATCTATGACGATGTGGATGTTTGCTAGATGTTAGTATGTTTTGTCCGACCGTGTTGCAAACTTCAACTTGCAAGTTATTCATGTTAACACCTAATCCAATTGTTCGTCACTTTGTTAACTAGCTAGCTACTTGGAGTACTTACATGGCCGGTAGGAGGAGATTATTACTTATTAATGGAGATCCCGGTGGCACCTGATTCTCAAGAAGCACTTTAGTCGTGTTGAAATCATTTATTATTGTGTTATATGTACTAAATTATTTTCAGAAGGTTAGTTGAATTATAGTACACTATCATGTGTAGTATATGGAGGAGGCTGCGCTCTCTCTCTTAGCATGTTATTTTTCCGTTGATTGCCCTGCACTAAAACAACTGCATCCAAAAAAATATGTTGAACCATTTATCTTCTTTTGTGGAGGGTACATTTTTTGGTGGATTTTATTAAACTACATTTTTTGTGTAGGATACATTTAATTATAATTTCACACCATATGTGGAAGCCATTTTTTTCATCATATTGAAAGCCCGCTTGATTCCCTTCTTGCTCTGCACAGAAAATCTAACAGATGCGAAACCACGACGCCATCCCATCTCCCATGTTTTCCCAACACCATACCGAAGTATATTAATGATCCAACATCACAAGTTCCCAGCAAGTGTACCACCTAATCAACAAATGTACCACCTAATTAAGCAACAACCCAACAAAACACATGACTCCCATGAACTTGCCAGGAATGGGCCAATTCAGCAATAGAACATCATGTAAAATCGCTAGATTGACTAAAAACCTAAAATCACTATAGAAACAATGAGCCTACATGTCCATTTTTCACCCCCCACACAATGCTCGTAGCTTCGTCTCTGCCTCCATTCACGCCATGAGATGAACAAGGGTGCCTAGGGTTCCATTTACCCTGCGACTACCTCGGTGGCTCGTCCGTATGGTTGTGCCACAAGCCAGACTTCTGCCGCCCATCATGGCATCTTCCCTATCTTATCTGGCCTCGACCCCATCCGTGCCTTCCCTCCTGTCCGGTGCCCCGGTCTCCTCCGCTCCGACTCGGCGCCCCCTCCTACATCATCTTCTGAAGTGATAGCTATGTCGCTGACTTCCCGTTGCCCCGAGCCGATAACCTGTCGACCCTCCTCCTTTAATCCTCCATCCCATCCCTTGATTGGCTAGGTTATTTCGTTCTTCTAATTTTCTAATTCTATAACTGTGCAACTAATGTATATAGTGAGATTATATGTTCCAGTGCAAGTTTTGTTTGAGAATTATGACGATTAATTGCTTTGGAGTCTAGATTTGGTTTCATACCACGAATGGATTTTGTTCGCAAGGTGTTTGTGACAATGCTTGTGTGAAAAATATATACTTTTCTTATATTATATAGAAATTGATATTTGAAACTCGAGCGGTCACATTGTGTGTGATTTATTGATCATGCCTGACAATTGATAAACGACTAATGAATTCCTCTACAATCGATCACTGTCTGCATGAGGGCAGGCACCAGAGGAAGGTGCACACACCACTTCAAAACTCCTATTGACCCGACTTGGATTCGAATACTTCTTAAGTTATATGCTCAAGTTCTATTGGTTCTTTAGTTTTATGAAATTTTTAAATTTTAGGCCTTGTCTTGCATATCGCGCCAGGGCCCCAAATTCCTGGAGATAGCCATGTATACGTGAAACCTTTGATGATGTTGATGAAGCAACGTTGTAGAAGGATGGATGTGAAAAATAAATTAGCACATGTCAATTGTTAACTATCACATACTAATTAATGTCATTAGCAAAAGGGTGTGTCCAACCCCTAAGAGTCATGTACCTTCTCTCTATATATTCCCGAAAGGCAGAAAGGATGCCTCCAAACAGGTGATACATCTCCATCATATCTATACTTTTTTATTGTTCCATGCCAATATTCTACAACTTTTACATACTTTTGACAACAATTTATATGATTTTCTTGGACTAACATATTGGTCTAGTGCCCAGTGCCAGTACCTATTTGTTACGTGTTTTTGTTTCGTAGAATATCCATATCAAACGAAGTCCAAACACAATAAAAATTTAGGAGATTTTTTTGGAATATATGTGATTTTTAGGAAGAAGAATCAGCGTAAGGGGTGGCCCACAGGCCCCACAAGCTCGAAGGGCGGCCCCAGGGGTGTTTGCACCCCCTGCACTTGTGCCCACCTCGAAGGTCGGTTGGGGGTGTCCTTCGGCCGCATGGAAGCTAATATCCAGAAGAAAATCGTGTTAAATTTTAGCCCAATTGGAGTTACAGATCTTCGTGAATTCAAGAAACGGTGAAAGGCCAGAAACAAGGGTCGCAAAATAGAAGAGAAATAGAGATAGTGATCCAATCTCGGAGGGGATCTCACCCCTCCGCCGCCATGGAGACCATGGACCAGAGGGGAAACCCTCCTCCCATCTATGGGGAGGTCAAGGAAGAAGAAGGAGGGGGGCTCTCTCCCCCTCTCTCCCGGTGGCGCCGGAGTGCTGTCGGGGCAAGGATCGTGACGAGGATCTACACCAACAACCTCTCTACCGTCAACACCAACTTTCTCCCCTCTATGTAGAGGCATAACACCTCTTCTCCCCGCTGTAATCTCTACTTAAACATGGTGCTCAACACTATATATTATTATCCAATGATATGTGGTTATCTTATGATGTTTGAGTAGATCCATTTTGTCCTATGGGTTGATTGATGATCGTGATTTGTTTGAGTTGTATGTTTTATTTTGGTGTTGTCCTATGGTGCCCTCTGTGCCGCACAAGCGTGAGGGATCCCTGCTATAGGTTGTTGCAATACATTCATGATTCTCTTATAGTGGGTGGCGTGAGTGACTGAAGCACATACCCGAGTAAGGGGGTTGTTTCGTATGGGAGTAAAGAGGACTTGATACTTAATGCTATGGTTGGGTTTTACCTTATTGATCTTTAGTAGTTGCGGATGCTTGCTAGAGTTCCAGTCATAAGTGCATATGATCCAAGTAGAGAAATTATGTTAGCTCATGCCTCTCCCTCATATAAAATTGCAATAATGATTACCGGTCTAGTTATCGGTTCCCTAGGGACAAATAACTTTCTTGTGTGACTAGTTTATTCTTGCTAAGTACTTCTAGTTTTATTCTTCCAAACCTATCCTATCACACCTACAAAATAGTTTCATACTTGTTCTAGGTAAAGCAAACATTAAGTGCACATAGAGTTGTATCGGTGGTCAATAGAACTTGAAGGGAATATAAATTCTACCTTTAGCTCCTCGTTGGGTTCGGCACTCTTACTTATCGAGAAAGGCTACAATTGGTCCCTTATACTTGTGGGTTATCAAGACCTTTTTCTGGTGCCGTTGCTTGGGACCAATAGCGTGGGTGAATATTCTCGTGTGTGCTTGTTTTCTTTATCACTAAGTACTTTTTATTTTCTGTTCTAAGTTGTTTTCTATCTTTAGTTATGGGTAGGAAATGCAAAATACCAAAAAATAGTTGTACCTGCTGACCCAGTGGTTGAAGAACCACTTAAAATCTACCACACTCCTGAAGCTTTTTACTTGGATCATCTGCGATCCATTAGTGCTCGTGCTGAAAACCCAACTAGCTTAGTTGAGGGAAACATTATTAAAGGAGCATGCTTACTTTGTGCGACACCGCTTGTCTCAAAAAGGGAAACTCTTACGCCATAAAATTAATTGTTTGGATTGCTATGCTTGGAATTTATGTGAAATATATTATTTTATTGTTCTGAAGACCCTAAAAAACACCTTCAATTCCAATGTGAGTTTAAGGATACCGGAATCTTATATTCTTATGCCAAAGATTCTTATAACTATGATATTGAACAAATTGAACAATTTGTTGCTTTTAAAGGTGCTTATGAAATTGCTTCTTTGATTGAAAAGTATGATGCTACTTTCTACAAATCTGAAAATTTTGCCATACTTGATTATTGCTATAAAAACTATGCTTCTAATGCTTATGCTAAACCATATATTGAGGACACCTATGCTGTGCAAGAAGAGACTAATATTTTGCAGGAATCTATGGAAGAAGAAATTGATGACACTGTGACCTCATTAGATGAAAAAGATGAGGAGGAGAGCGAAGACCAAAAGGAGGAAGAGTGGATTGATCACCCGTGCCCACCTTCTGATGAGAGTAACCCTTCAACTCATACATTGTTTAATTACTCTTGTACTTACTCAAGGATGAATGCTATGATGATTGCTATGATCCCTTGGATTCATTGAAATATACCTTTTTGATGAAATTGATGCTTGCTATGCTTGTGCCCATTATGCCAATATGAATTATGCTTATGGAGATGAACTTGCTATAGTTCCTTATGTTAAGAATGAAATTGTTGCTATTGCACCCACACATGATAGTCCTATTATCTTTTTGAATTCTCCCAACAGCACTATATCGGAGAAGTTTGCACTTATTAAGGATTATATTTACGGGTTGCGTTTTACTACTACATACGATGATTTTGATAAATATAATATGTGCTCACTTCTCCTAATTGCGATCATTGTGAGAGAGGAAGCACATGTCCACCTCTCTATGTTTCCAATACAATAAAATTGCATGAAATTGTTTATGCTATGCATTGGCCTTTACTTGATGTGCATGAATTGCTCTTTTATGACATGCCGATGGATAAAAGAGAGTTATACTTTGTTGTTGCATGATATATGTTGCTTTGTGCTTACTAAATTACAAATCATTGTTAATTAAATTTGGCTTTGATATACCTTGGGATCCGGGTGGATCAATTACTTGAGCACCTTATGCCTAGCTTAATGGCTTTAAAGAAAGCGTTGCGAGGGAGATAACCCGGAAGTTTTAGAGAGTCATTTTATTCTATTGTGTGCTTTTAAAAAGTTAAAAATAGAGGGTGTCGGGGAAACTGATCCACGAACACCTATGGGACCGGCGGACCGAGCCCCTTTCGGTTCGGCGGGGGGCAGAGGTCGTACGAAGAGCAGATCGAGGCGAAGCACACGAGCAATTTACCCAACTTCGGAGCTCTCCGGAGAGATAACACTCCTACTGCTACTTGTCTGATTGTATTGTGTTCTTGCTCGGGAGTGCTGAGTGTTACAGTACACGTGAACAGCTAACGAGACTGAGCGTGAGTGTTTCTGCTTCGAACTGAGCCGAACCCCCTCTACGTTGCGCATGGGCCTCCTTTTATATGCTAAAGGGGTCACCGATAGGTGGCAACATAAACAAGGGTAAAAATGTAAAAAGAGAGGTGGTTGGTACAGCTACCTGTACAGTGTATCCTACCTAACCCTGACGGCAGGGGACAAGGGCATTAAATGCCCGTCTGTGTCGCCCAAACAGTGCAAAAAAGGACCGTCAGGGGCACCACCGCTTGCCACGATGGCGATCTTGTCAGCATCGCATGCCACCGTGCACCGCTGGCTGCACAGCCTCCCGCCACACGTGCCTGGAAAGGCCCCCAGGGCGACACGTTGGTGGATGCGCTGGAGCGTGGGCACAGAGTAGCCGCTTGCCGCGGCAAGTGCCTTGCCACGGTCGTTGTCTTGTCGCGCCCGGAAGCTTGTCGCTCACCGGGCCTTGCCGGGATGCGTGGTGCGTCGCGGCAAGTTCCTTGAGATGCCTCGGTTGGCCTTCCCGGCAAGCTCCTCTTGCCGGGGCCTTGTCTTCTTGGCTTGAATACTTTGTTCTTGAATGGCTTCAAAGGGACCACGGAGGACCCTGGCGGTCACCCGGCAAGCCCTTGCCGCGGGGCGCTGCAACTGCCCGTGCACAAGTTCGGGGTACTAGGGTACCCCTACTCTAGTACACCGATAGGAGCCCCCGGGCCTGGGCCACACACGGTGCCGAGCGCTGTTGGGCCAGGCCCAAAACAGGGCACGGGCACACGCGGCCTGGGCTACACCGTACCTTACTCCGTATCCACCGCGCCCTCCCCAACAGCACGCGTCGAATGCGGCATCGTGGGAGAGATCGTGGGTGGATTCTTTATTCGGAAGGGCGAAACGTCCGCCCCCTCCCTCTTTATAAGCAGGGGAAACAGGGGCAGTTCGCCCATCTCGCCGGTTGCTTCTCCATTCTCACAAATCTCCGCCGCTCCCCTCTTCTTCCCGAAGCTGAAAGAGAGCAGCGCTCCGCCCCACATCGCCACCAGCATCACCAACGCCGTCGATCTCCCCTACCACCTCCGCCATGGCTCCAAAAGCCGACAAGGGGAAAGGCGTGAAGTCGGCCAAGGTGCAGCGGCTCGCGGCGTTGCGGAAGGAGCGGGCGATCTTCTCCCCCCAGCTCGGTGCACAGGAGCTGAGGGAGTACTACTACCTCTTCTGGTCGACGGAGACGCGAGCGCATCCGCACACGAGGGTACTCCCGGCCGCCGCTTCGGAACTGGCTCCAAACGGGTACCCCTTCTTCGCGCTGTTCTTCTATTGCAGGCTCTGCCCGCCCTTCTCGGAATTCTTCTGCGACATCATGAACACCTACGGGCTCCGCCTCCTTGACTTCACCCCCAACGCCGTTCTGACCATGGCAGTTTTTGCACATCTGTGCGAAAACTTTGTCGGAGTCCACCCAAATGTAGCTCTCTTCCGCCATTTCTTTATGCCCCGAGTCGAGAGAGGAGAGCCCCTTGCCGGCGGAATTGCCTGGATCTCGAGAGTCGGCAAGAAAGAAGCTTATCTGGAGGGAGAGCTTCGCAGCAAATGGGAGGAGTGGCGAGCGGAGTGGTGCTGGATCGTCGAGGAGAACCCGCAGCCGTTTACTGCCCTGTGCCAAGCCCCAATAGTGCGCAGCAACGATTGGAGCAATGTGGCCCCGGAGGACGATAGGCTGAAGATCACTGTCACCCGAACCCTTCGCCTCAGGCTTGCCGGGCTCACTGTAGGCGCCGTTGGCGCAGATTTCCTTCGCCGCCGCATCGCCCCCCTACAGGAGAGGGGGAGACCCGCCTGGGAGTTCAAGAACTCGGCGGATATCATGAGGCTGCGCCTAGGCCTCAACTTCAACTTCACCGTCCTGGAGCTGTTCAAACGCGATCCTCAGCATCCGTTCATGTTGCCGAGGAGCGTCGTTCCGCTGTGCAACAATTCTTTGCTCGACCGGATCCGCGCGATGATGCCGATGTGCGATTCACACGGAATCACACCAACTTGGCAAGAGCCTGCGGATGACGTCGTGCGGGCGTTCTTTGATGACTTGGTAGAAGTGCCGGTCCGCGCCGACGAACAGAAGAGCCTCACCCGCGACACCACCGACATGGAGCTGCAGCGCATCGCCACTAGGACGGAAGAGGCTGCGGCAGCAGCTGCCGCGGGCGAGTTCGGGTTCACCGTGGAGGAAGCAGAGGCAGCAGAGGCGGCAAGCCTTGCTGAGCGCGAGGAGTTTGCCGGCGAGGAAGATCTTGCCGGCCCTGAAGCTGAGCCAAGCGAGCCCGGCGAGGAAGAGCCCAAACCTTCAGACAGTCTGCCACAGGCGGAGCCCCCGGCCCTGGCAAGGAGGCGTCTCCGCAAGGCCGGGGACGCAGCGGGGCGGCAGACGAGCCAACAGCCGCCGAGCCGTGCGACACGCTCTACCGCGGCAAGCACTATTGCTGCGGGAGCGCCTCACGCTGCTGCGGCAACTGGGGCGGGATCTTCCCAGTCCACCGCCACCGCCCCTGCCAAGCGGGCAAGGGAACCTACTCCTCCGCCTCGTCGCACCGAAGGCGAGCCAGACTTCGATCTCTCCGCGCTCAGCTCCGACGAGGAAGAAGAATAGTAAGATTTTTTGGTGTTCTTGTAGTTCTTCAATCTTGTTGTTTTGTCTTGCATCTGACTTGCTTCACTCTGAACCCATTCCTTTTCAGGACGCTGGCCCAGAGAGCGGCGAAGTGAGCCAAGGCCGCGGTGATTGTCATCGAGGATGACCCCACCGTGTCAGCAGGGGGTGTGTCCGAGACCACCTTGACGGACCCGGCAGCTACTCCCCAAAGCAGCCCCCAGCGCAGCCCCTAGCGTAAGTACATGGTTTACTTCTTGCTGACAGGCGCTCATGGCTGCTCTTTCTTTGCTGATATCTTAACTGTTGGATTTGTGTAGGAGCGGAGCAGCCTCACCAGGAGGGCCCGGAAGCCGCTCCCAAAGTGCCATCTGCTTCTACTACACCGCCAAGGGAGGCATCCCCGGCAAGGGAGCGTTCTCCGGCAATGGAGAACTCTCCGGCAAGGGGCAGTTCTCCGGCGAGGGACGGCGCTAGTGATCCTCCAGTGGTTGAGACCGTGACTGCAGATCCTAGCACAGGTAATCCCTTTGCCTGAGAACTTCCCTTGGGCTTTTCTTCTTTTGATTTTTTTTCTTTGAGTATTTGCTTGACTCTTCCCCTTCTTCCATTCGTCAGATCCATCTGCCACAGAGCCGATGGAAACCGAGGCCGCTGGTGAGGAGAACGCGCGCAGCAACACCGACGACGCCGTTGCCACCGAAGGAGAGGCCGGTGCTGACGAACCCGCCGGCGAAGAGGCCGCCAAGGCCGCCGCCGCAGAAGCTGGCGAGGGATCTGGCGATCGCACTGACGGCCCCGAGGCCGCAGGAGCGACAGGCGCTACACCGACCGCCGATCCCTCCGCCGCTGCCGCAGCGCCAGGCTCCGAAGAGCCCCAGCCCGGCGCCTACTTGAAGGCCGGCGATGGCATCTTCATCAAGCTCCCCTGGGCGTCAAGCTCCAGGGCGCCGGTCGAAGGAGAAATCCTGGACAGGGAGGTTCTTGCTTCCGCTGGGCTGACGCTGGTAGACGCGCCAAGCAGCAGCAGCGACGAGCCTGAAGAGGAGCGGCTGCTGCGGAAGCTGACGTCGCTCTACCGCGCCCGACAAGCCAAGCTGGCTTCCCGGGAAGCGCTTGTCGCGAAGGCGGGAGTCGACATTGAGAAGCGCGCGGAGGAGCTCCGGGGCCTCAGGCAGGAAGCTCTCCGGAGCCTGGCAGATGAGCGGGAGCAACTTCTCAAGGAGCGGAAAGCCTTCCTCCTTGAGAAGGCTGAGGTCGAAGAGAAGCAGCGGCTTGCTGCCGAGAAGCTATCTGCACAGGAGGGAGAGTTGGCGCAGCGCAAGGTAAACCTTGACAGCCACGAAGAGGAGCTTGCCGAGCGCGAGCAATCAATTAGCGGGGCGCTCAAGGAAGCAAAGGACGCTGCTGAAGCTGCCGAGGCCGCCAAGAAGGAGCTGGAGATGAAGGTAGCGCAGCTGGAAACTGATCTCAGGGCGAGCGGCGAGGAGCTTGCCGCGCTCAAGCGTGAGCGCGAGAAGGACGCTGCCGCTCATGGTGAGCTGCAGGGCCTTCTCGCTGAGAGGAGCAAGGAGCTCAGCGCCGCCAAGGACTCCAACGCAGATCTCGAGCTGAAGCTAGCCACGTTGACTCAGACGCTGGACGGCGCCAGGGAGCGAGAGGTGACCTTGTCGGAGAAGATCAAGGCCGACGAGGCGCTGCTGGCGAGTATTGTCGTCACCCAGAACTCATTTAGGGAGACTGTGGAGCACTGGACCGAGGGTCTGGTGAATATTGCCGCAGTCATCGATGGGGAGCTGGCGCAGCTGGGGATGGAGGGCTTTGGGTATTCTTCCGACGAGCACCTCCAACCCAACGCCAAGCTCAGCCTGTTCTTCAAAGGCGTGGAGACGGCCCTCCAGCGACTCCGGGAGAAGATCCCAAAGCAGCTGGCCGACGAGTCGCGCAAGATCTATGCAGGAGCTCTTCAGAAAGTGCTGATGAAGGTGGCCTTCTGCAACCCAGGCCTCAACTTCACCAATGTCCTTAAGTCCCTGCCGCCGGATGCTGATCTGGAAGCGCTCAAGGCCCTTGTCGCACCCATTGAGGACAAGGTGAGCGGGATCAAGAGGGTTGAGGGCGATCGCGTAGACTAGGCCGCCCGTTTTATCTTTTTCCTTGTCGCTGCTGGTCATGTCATGGGAACAATCTGTTAGAGCTGCGACAAGTTATCTTGTAATATAACTTTATTTTGGGTAATGATCGCTATGTTATTTCCTTTACTAGATTCCTTCCTTTGTATGTTTTTACCCTATGCTTTTAGGGAACTTGTCGGCGCAGGCACCCGAGCCGCGAGCGCTGAGTGCGGGACGTCAGCAGCCTACTGGCGGTGCCGCTTCCGACAAGAAACCTTGTCGCGACTAGTTGCAGCACACTTAAGTTGTTGAGCGGACTCGAAACAAAGTAAGGGCGCAACTAGCTACGAGTTGGTTCCTCCGCGCACAGGTTTTCCATACAAAGCACGGTCGTTCGAGGAAGATAACTTAAAAATTAAAACTAATTGCTCAAACTTTGGCAACTTAGCTTTTCTGTCGTTTGCTTCCCGGCAAGGCGAAACTTCCTTAAACGACGCCTGGTCCACACGACGCCTGGTTCACACCATTATCTTCTCCTTCCCCCCGGCAAACTTGTGTGCGAGGGAACCTTCCTTTCCTTTGATGAGAAAAAGAAAGAAGAGAAAATAAAGATATGGGGCCTTGCGGCTCGTTATTGCTTACCGGTGGTAGGTGCTGCACAAAGTGTCAGATAACGTATGCAAGAAAGAACATAACACTTGAAATTGACAAGATGTGCGGAGCACATGAGCTTTACCTATGCACGGGATCTGCGCCCGGCTTTGTACAAAGGATTACATGCAACATCAGCAAGACTTGTACAAAAGGTGGTTGCCGGAACAGGTTCCGGCAATTGCGCCCTACGGGTAAAACTTACGAAGATGTTCAATGTTCCAGGAGTTGCTCACTGGAATGCCATCTTCTGTCTCAAGGCGGACAGCGCCAGGCCTAGTGACTCGTTTCACCCGGTAAGGGCCTTCCCACTTCGGCGTCAACTTGTTGGAATTCTTGGCGGATTGAACGCGCCGAAGAACAAGGTCACCTTCCTCGAAACTTCTGGCTTTAACTTTGCGGCTATGGTAGCAGCGCAAAGCTTGCTGGTATCGAGCAGCTCGTACAGCAGCCTGAAGAAGGTCCCCCTCAAGGAGCAGCGCGTCATCTTGTCGCAGCTGCTCTTGCTCGAGATCATCATAAGCGAGCACTCGAGGTGATCCGTATACGAGTTCCATGGGGAGAACTGCCTCTGCTCCATAGACTAGAGCGAAAGGTGTCTGGCCGGTGGCTCGATTTGGCGTCGTCCTGATCGACCAAAGAACCACCGGCAGCTCCTCAATCCAGTTCCTTCCGCACTTGCGCAGCCTGTCGAAAGTCCTGGTCTTGAGCCCGCGCAGCACTTCAGCATTTGCCCTCTCCGCTTGACCGTTGCTTCTCGGATGAGCAACAGAAGCGAAGCAGACCTTGGCGCCAAGATCTTGGACGTACTGCATGAAGGTGCGGCTCGTGAATTGTGTGCCGTTATCGGTGATGATCCTGTTAGGGATCCCGAAACGGCAAACAATTGACCTGAAGAACTTGACTGCTGACTGTGCTGTCACCTTCCTCACTGGTTCCACTTCTGGCCACTTTGTGAACTTGTCGATTGCAACGTACAAGTACTCAAAGCCCCCGACAGCTCAGGGGAAGGGGCCGAGGATATCGAGCCCCCAGACCGAAAATGGCCAGGATAAAGGGATTGTCTGGAGAGCTTGAGCTGGCTGGTGTATCTGCTTGGAATGGAACTGGCACGCTTCACACTTGGTTACTTGTGCAGTTGCATCCTAGAGGGCTGTCGGCCAAAAGAAACCTTCCCGGAACGCTTTGCCGGCAAGTGCTCTTGCACCAATGTGGTGACCACATATGCCTCCATGTATCTCTGCCAACAGCTTCTGTCCGTCTTCCCGGCAAATACACTTCAATTTCACACCGTTGAGTCTTCTTCTGTACAGTGTGTCGTCGACAAATTGGTACATACTTGACTGCCGGGCTACTCTTTCCGCTTCTTCTTGCTCTTCGGGAAGTTCTCTAGTCTGAAGGAAATGGACAATCTGCTGTGCCCATGCTGGAGCTTGTGGCTCGACAACAAGGACTAAAGGCACTTCTGCTGCTGCGGGAACATCAACTTCTACGGCAATAACCTGTGGCTCAGCCGGAGCTTGATGTTCCCCGGCAAGCTTGCCGGGGCAAAGCTTGTCGGGAGCGTCTGCTTCAACGGAACAAACACTAAGGTTTGCCGGAGCAGACTGCTCCTCAGCACTCTTGGTGTTGATCTTGGGGACCTTCTTGGCGGCGGCTTCGGGGAGCTCTGCCGGAAAATAGTCGCCAGAAATCAACTTCCTCTTCTTGCCCTGTCCAGTTGATGGTGTTACAGATGGTTGAGTCAGCTTGAGCACAAAGATTCCTGGTTCCACAGGTAACTTAAGTGCGGTGCACTTTGATAGGCCATCAGCAATGTCATTCTGAGCTCTTGGAACATGTTCCATCTGTAGGCCGTCAAAGTGCTCTTCTAGCTTTCTCACTTCATCAACATAAGCTTCCATCAACGGACTCTGATAATTCTTGTTCACTTGGCGGACGACAAGCTGTGAGTCACCCCTGACGATGAGCTTCTTGATCCCAAGGTCTGCCGCGATCCTGAGACCGGCAAGCAAACCTTCATACTCTGCAGTATTGTTTGTTGCTTGTTCCTTGGGAAAGTGCATCTGGACTACGTACTTGAGGTGCTCTCCGGTGGGTGCAACGAGCAGCACGCCCGCACCGGCGCCTTGCAGCGAAAAGGCACCATCAAAGTACATTAGCCACTCTTTGCTTGTCTCCTTGACGGGGATGCTCGTTTCTGGAATTTCTTCATCTTATGTTGGTGTCGATTCTGCTATGAACTCCGCCAATGCCCTGCTTTGGATAGTTGAAGTGCTCTCAAACTTGAGACCAAAGCTTGACAGTTCCAGTGCCCACTCGACAACCCTGCCTGTTGCTTCTGGATTTTGTAGTATCCTCTTCAGCAGAAAACGAGTGACGACTGTGATCTCATGTGCTTGGAAGTAGTGGCGCAGCTTTCTCGAGGCCATGAGAAGGACGAAAAGCAACTTCTGCACACCAGAGTACCTTGACCTAGCCCCCTGCAGAAGGGAACTGACAAAGTAAACCGGGCGCTGCACCATTCTTTTCTGTATCTCCTTATGCGTCTGTGCAGATCCATCTTTGTCAGGACCAGAGCTTGCCGGATCAGAGCTTGCCGGTGAAGCCCCCTGCTTGTCGCTGGATGCATCTGCCGTAGTTGCTGGCTCATCATCTGCCTCCCTCTCTGCCACTAACGCAGCACTAACCACTTGATTGGTTGCCGCTATATACAGCAGCAACTTCTCTTGTGGCTTAGGTGCGACAAGTGTTGGAGTGGAGGACAGGTATCTCTTCAAGTCCTGCAGCGCAGCCTCCGCTTCCAGAGTCCATTTCATTGGACCTGCCTTTTTCAATATTTTGAAAAATGGCAGGGCGCGCTCGGCAGATCTAGAGATAAACCTGCTAAGAGCAGCCACGCAACCGGCAAGCCTTCGTACATCCTTGACGCGCTTTGGTGCTTCAATTTGCTCAATGGCCTTGATCTTGTCGGGATTGGCTTCAATTCCCCGCTGAGACACGAAGAATCCGAGAAGCTTGCCGGAGGGGACTCCGAACACACACTTCTCGGGGTTCAGCTTGAGGTTGATCTTGCGCAGATTTGCAAAGGTTTCGTCTAAATCTTGAATCAGGGTCACCTTGTCCTTGCTCTTGACCACTATGTCATCCATGTAGGCTTCCACATTTCTGTGCATTTGTGGCTCAAAAGCATGATGGACTACCCTTGCAAATGTTGAACCAGCATTCTTTAAACCGAAGGGCATCCGTACGAAATAGTAGGTGCCACATGGTGTGATGAATGCGGTCTTCTCCTCATCCTCTTTTGCCATGAAGATCTGATGGTATCCTGAGTATGCATCAAGAAATGAAAGCAAGTCACATCCGGCCGTGGAGTCAACGATCTGATCGATGCGCGGCAAGGGAAATGGGTCTTTGGGACAAGCTTTATTAACATCGGTAAAGTCAATACAAAGCCTCCATTTCCCGTTTGCCTTCCGCACGACTACAGGATTGGCCAGCCACGTAGGATGGAGCACTCCTCTGACAAGGCCTGCTGCTTCCAATTTCTTGATTTCTTCTGCAATGAATTCTTGGCGCTCCACTGCCTGTTTCTTGACTTTCTGCTTGACGGGCCGCGCATGAGGACAGACGTCCAGGTGGTGCTCGATTACTTTCCTGGGAACACCGAGGATGTCAGACGGTTGCCACGCAAACACGTCGACGTTCGCCCGCAGGAAAGCAACGAGCGCGCTTTCCTATTTAGGGTCGAGAGTGGCACTGATGGTGAAAGTACCACCAGTGCCGTCCTCCTTGGCGGGCACCTTCTTGGTCTCTGGCGGAGCTGCCATTGCCTTCTTACACTTGCCGGTGGAGCTCGATGGTGCGTCCTCGACGGTAGCGCAGCACTCCGAAGAGGTGCGCTTGCCGGAGTGGGCATCAGAACTCTTGCCGGACTTGGTCTTCTTCTTCCCCCCGGGAGCTTCAGCGGCAAGTGACTTGCGATCTGTTGCGGCTGTTGCTTCCCGGTAGATCTTGTCGGCGCAGATAAGAGCGTCCTTCTTGTCGCCAGGGACAGAGATGACACTTATCGGGCCTGGCATCTTCAGCATGTTGTATGCATAGTGAGAGGCTGCCATAAATTTGGCGAGTGCTGGACGGCTAAGTATCCCATTATAGGGCAATGGAAAATCAGCAACATCAAAAGTGACCCTCTCAGTCCTGAAGTTCAACTCGTTGCCAAATGTTACTGGCAACGTGATCTTTCCCTTTGGCTTGCTCCTTCCCGGATTGATTCCTTGGAACGTGCCGGTCTCTTCGAGCTCGCTGTCAGGGATCTGGAGTTTCTGGAGCACCACGGAGGAGATCAGGTTCAAGCCGGCCCCGCCGTCAACTAGCATCTTAGTGACCTTGAGGTTGCGGATAGTTGGTGAAACCAACATCGGCAAGCACCCGACCGCAGTTATGCGATCAGGGTGGTCCTCAATATCAAAGGTGATAGGCGTGCTGGACCATTTCAGAGGCTTGCGTGACTCGACGGGTGGTTCTGCTGCATTGACTTCCCGCACCCATTGCTTGAGCTGGTGGTGTGAAGTATGCAGAGAAGCACCGCCGTCAACGCACAGGACCTCTGTGGCTTTCTGGAACTCCTGCTCATCGGCCTCGTCATCATCCATATCTTCGTCGTCATCGTCATCTTCATCCTTGTCGCAGCCACGGGGAGGTCTGTCTCCTTGCCGCTGCTTGGCCTTGCCGCGGTGTCCTCCCCGGCCGGGGCGTTTCTTGCCGGATCCTCCAGCACCTTCCTGGGCCTTCTCCTTGTCGCGCTGCTCATATTCAGCTTTCTGTTGCTCAACAAGCTGCTCGACCTTCTTGCAGCTCTGGAGATCATGGCCCTTGGTGCGGTGGATCTTGCAGTACTGCTTGTTGGTGCCGTCCTGCTTGTCGGCGACCGCCACAGCCTCTGCGGCAATCTCCTTGCCGGAGCCACCAGCTTTGGCTTTGTGGGTGCCACCTCCGTTGCCGGACTGCTCAACAACTAGCACTTCTTTTCCTTTCTTCTTTGTGTTGTTCCGCCGCTGGTTTTTCTTTGCCGGGGCAGCATCCTCACTGTCAGATCCTCCTGCTCCTATATTCTCTCCGGGGAGTCTCCTCCCTTCCTCAGCACGTGCACACTTGTCGGCCAGGGCATATAGCTCACTGACGTCTCTGATCTTGCACATCGCCATCTCCTCCCACATCCTGTGGTTCCGCACGTTCTGATGGAACGCGCTGATTACCGCGGCAGGGTGGACATCTGGGATGTTGTGCTGTACGCTGCTGAATCTCTGAATGTACTTGCGCAGGGGCTCTCCTTCCTTCTGGGCAAGAAGATGAAGATCGCTCTCTTGGCCATGAGGCTTGTGGCCGCCTGTAAAGGCGCCGACAAACTGATGGCACAGTTCTGCCTTGGAAGATATGGAGTTGTCCGGCAAGTGCATGAGCCAGGATCTGACATTGGGTTTGAGTACCAGTGGGAAGTAGTTGGCAAGGATCTTGTCGTCTCGCCCCCCGGCAGCTTGCACCGCGATGGTGTAGATGCTGAGGAACACCAACGGATGCGTCTTGCCGTCGTACTTCTCTGGCACGTCTGGCTTGAAATTCTTCTTACTGGGCCACTGGACTTGCCGCAGCTCACGAGTGAACGCAGGGCAACCTACCGCGTACGGCAAGTCGCCTGGTTCCCCTGGCGCATGCATGTCGATAGAGGGCCCAGCGCGCTGGTCGGATTGGCGCCGCACTTCTCTTCAGCGCTCGATGCGAGTTCGAGCGTCTTCTTGCTGTCGATCATGAAGAACTTGGCGCTGATCGCAACGAGCTCGTGGATCCGACGATGCGGTGGAGTCGCTGTCGAGGTGGATCCGGCGAGTCGGTGATCTTGGCCTTCAGGGTGGAGAATACATGGTGGTTGCACCCCCACCAGTTTCGTCGCCACTGGCTCGTGCCTGGCAGTCCTGCCGCGGCAGCAATGTATTCGGCTGCCGCGGAGTGTCGCTGTTGGCGTAACCAATGAGACTCTGAATGGTGGCCCTCCATTCGTCGATCTTGTCCGACGTCGGAGGGTAATCCAGGAGCAGTTGAGCTCGCGCCAAAGCTTCTGATGGAGTGGTGGGCGGCAGTGGCGGACGGCGCGAGGAGCGGGATATGCTCGGACTTCTAACTATGTTAGAAGGAGCAATATCCCATCCAGGCGACCGTGTCTCGCTCGTGCCGGCATGTTGACGTGCATGCTGGTCTTGAGCGCCCCGGGATCCACCAGCTTGATCTTGGTCCAACAAACGTATGGTACTGCGGACACCATGACGCTGTCGGTCCTACGCCTCCTGAGATGGGTGCGGTATATGCACGAACGTCGAGGTCTGCTCCGCCTTGCCCTTGGACCTGGCAGCGTCGTGAGCTCCCTCGTCGATGTCCGTTCGTCCGCCGGCGTCTACCCCACCACCCGTTTGCTCCGGTGGCGGTGGGATCGATGCGGACAGAGCAGCTGCCTCCGAAGCCTTCTTCTTCGGTGGCATGTCGATGAAGAAAATGAAGATCTAGCTCGTGTGAACGCCGGATCAGGTTCACACAATCTCGACGCCCCCTACCTGGCGCGCCAAAGATGTCGGGGAAACTGATCCACGAACACCTATGGGACCGGCGGACCGAGCCCCTTTCGGTTCGGCGGGGGCGGAGGTCGTACGAAGAGCAGATCGAGGCGAAGCACACGAGCAGTTTACCCAGCTTCGGAGCTCTCCGGAGAGATAACGCTCCTACTGCTGCTTGCCTGATTGTATTGTGTTCTTGCTCGGGAGCGCTGAGTGTTACAGTACACGTGAGCAGCTAACGAGACCGAGCGTGAGTGTTTCTGCTTCGAACTGAGCTGAACCCCCTCTACATTGCGCATGGGCCTCCTTTTATATGCTAAAGGGGTCACCGATAGGTGGCAACGTAAACAAGGGTAAAAACGTAAAAAAAGAGGTGGTTGGTACAGCTACCTGTACAGTGTATCCTACCTAACCCTGACGGCAGGGGACAAGGGCATTAAATGCCCGTCTGTGTCGCCCAAACAGTGCAAAAAAGGACCGTCAGGGGCGCCACCGCTCGCCACGATGGCGATCTTGTCAGCATCACATGCCACCGCGCACCGCTGGCTGCACAGCCTCCCGCCACGCGTGCCTGGAAAGGCCCCCAGGGCGACACGTTGGTGGATGCGCTGGAGCGTGGGCACAGAGTAGCCGCTTGCCACGGCAAGTGCCTTGCCGCGGTCGTTGTCTTGTCGCGCCCGGAAGCTTGTCGCTCACCGGGCCTTGCCGGGACGCGTGGTGCGTCGCGGCAAGTTCCTTGAGATGCCTCGGTTGGCCTTCCCGGCAAGCTCCTCTTGCCGGGGCCTTGTCTTCTTGGCTTGAATACTTTGTTCTTGAATGGCTTCAAAGGGACCACGGAGGACCCTGGCGGTCACCCGACAAGCCCTTGCCGCAGGGCGCTGCAACTGCCCGTGCACAAGTTCGGGGTACTAGGGTACCCCTACTCAAGTACACCGACAGAGGGGAACCTAAAACTTTTTCAAAAGGAGAAGCAATTGGAAGGTTATGCATTGAAGAAGTGAGGGTCGACCTTGAACACTTGTGTTCATGCTCATGGAAACAATGTGGAATTTTTCATGGAAGTTCTTGCAAAAATAATTATGCCCTTGTACAAATCCATTGTATTATAAAAATAATGTGCCAAGATTTACCTTTAGGATGATTAGATTGCTTGTTGGGTATGTGTAGTGCAAAAACAAAAACTTTGGCTATAGTGCGTGAATTTACAGTTTTTTACTAGAACATCAAAATTTTCTGAAATTTTTACACGGTACTACTATCCAATTTTTTTATTACTTCCTTATCTTTCAAAATTTTTAGAGTTACAGAAGTATGGTTAATGGTTAGATTGCTATAGACTGTTCTGTTTTTGATAGATTCTGTTTTTGATGTGTGCTTGCTTGTTTTGATGAATATATGGATTGTATTGGTAGGTATAAGCCACAGTGAAGTTAGAATACAGTAGGTTTAATGCAAAAATAAAATATGAATGGTTTGAAACAGTACTTAAAGTGGTGATTTGCTTTATTATACTAATGGATCTCACGAGGATTTTGTTAAGTTTTGTGTAGATGAAGTGTTCGAAGATCGAGGAGGTATTGATATGAGAAGAATGAGGAGAGGCAAGAGCTCAAGCTTGGCAATGCCCGAGGCACCCCAAGTAAATATTCAAGGAGACTCAAGCATCTAATCTTGCGGATGCCCCAGAAGGCATCCCACCTTTATTCGACAATTATAGGTATGTCTCGGTTTTTGTTTTGTTCACATGATATGTGTAAATTCTTGGAGCGTCTTTTGTGTTTATTTTTTCCCTTTTATTTTATGGACCATGCTGGTACGAGATAGTCATTGGTTGATTTATAGAATGCTCTTTGCACTTCACTTATATCTTTTGAGTATGGCTTTATAGAATGCCTCATGTGCTTCACTTATATCATTTGAAGTTTGGATGCCTGTTTCTCTACACATAGAAAACCGTTATTTGTAGAATGCTCTTTTGCTTAACTTATATTTATTAGAGGGTGATCTTTTATAGAAAGAATTAAACTCTCTTGCTTCACTCATATCTATTTATAGAGTTAACAAGAATTGGTCATTCATATGGTTAGTCATAAAATCCTACATAAAACTTGTAGATCACTGAGTATGATATGTTTGATTCCTTGCAATAGTTTTGCGATATTGAGGTGGTAATATGGGGGCATGCTAGTAAAATAATTAAATTTGAGTATTAATAATGGTTTTAAGGGAAGTAAGTCTTTATGCAAGTAAATCCTCACGCATGTAAAGTGGTGGCCGCTGACATTAGCGGTGAGGTCGGAGCATAATTTATCATTGATTGAAATCCTTATGTACTATTTGAATTGGGGGTGCGCGATGGTTAACTCCTACCAACCTCCCCCCTAGGGGCATTAGTAGTAGTTTTCTTCGAGGGCTAATAAAACTATCACAATAAGTATATGAGTTCTTTATGACTAATGTTGAGTCCATGGATTATACGCACTCTCACGTTTCCGCCATTGCTAGCCTCTCTAGTACTGCACAACTTTCGTCGGTGCATAAAACCTCCTGATACCTTCCTAAAAACAGCCACCATACCTTCCTATCATGGCATTTCCATAGTCATTCCAAGATATATTGCCATGCGACTTCCATCATCATCATATACATGACTTGAGCGTTCATTGTCATATTGCTTTGCATAATCGTAAGATAGCTAGCATGACATCTTCATGGCTTGTTCGTTACTTGATATCTTTGCTATGCTAGATCATTGCACATCCTGGTACACTGCGAGAGGCATTCATATAGAGTCCTCATGTATTAGTTGTATCGAGTTGTAAGTAAATAAAAGTGTGATGATCATCATTATTAGAGCATTGCCCGAGTGAGGAAAGGATGGTGGAGAGTGTGATTTCCCTACAAGTTGGGATGAGACTCTGAATGAAAATAATAAATAAATAAATAAGAGGCCAAAATGAGCCCAACAAAAAAAGAAAAAAATGAAAAAATGATGTGAGAAAAGAGAGAAGGGGCAATGTTAGTATCCTTTTACCACACTTGTGCTTCAGAGTAGCACCATGTTCTTCATATAAAGAGTCTCTTGTATTATCACTTTCATATATGAGCGGGAATTTTTCATTATAAAACTTGGCTTGTATATTCCCAGGATGGGCTTCCTCAAATGCCCGAAGTCTTCATGAGCAAGCAAGTTGGATGCACACCCACTTAGTTTTCAGTTTGAGCTTTCATACACTTATAGCTCTTAGTGCATCCTTTGCATAGCAATCCCTACTCCTTGCATTGATATCGATTGATGGGCATCTCCATAGCCCATTGATCCGCCTAGTTGATGTGAGACTTTCTTCTTTCTCCTATTGATCCCTACCACCGCATTCGATTCCACCCATAGTGCTATATCCATGGCTCACGCTCATATATTGAGTGAAGTTGAAAATGCTGAAGCGCGTTATAAGTACAATCCAATTGCCTGGTTTGACACCAAGGTGCTCATGATTTATACTTTATGCAGGGAAGACTGAGTGTGTCATTCTTACCACAATTAAGTGTATAGAGGTTGTTTCCTTTAGCACCATTATTATGAAAGGCAATGATGAATTACATGCATGTCTTGTATTATTCTTTTGATGTTAAATTGATAGACTATTGCCTTCAATCACTCGTGTCTTAATATTCATGCCATGATTAGATTACATGATCAAGATTATGCTAGGTAGGATTCCACATCAAAAATTATCTTTTTTATCATTTACGTACTCGAGGACGAGTAGGAATTAAGCTTGGGGATGCTGATACGTTCCCGTCGTATCTATAATTTTTTATTGTTTCATGCCAATATTCTACAACTTTTATATACTTTTGGCAACAATTTATATGATTTTCTTGGATTAACATAATAGTCTAGTGCCCAGTGCCAATTCCTGTTTGTTGCATATTTTTGTTTAGCAGAATATCCATATCAAAGGAAGTCCAAACGAGATAAAATTATGGAGATTTTTTTGGAATATATGTGATTTTTGGGAAGAAGAATCAGCGTAAGGGGTGGCCCACAGGCCCCACAAGCTCGAAGGGGGAGCCCTTGGGGGGTGGGAGCGCCCCTGCACTTGTGGCCACCTTGAAGGTCGGTTGGGGGTGTCCTTCGGCCACAAGGAAGCTAATATCCGGAAGAAAATCGTGTTAAAGTTTCAGCCCAATTGGAGTTACGAATCTTCGGGAATTTAATAAATAGTGAAAGGCCAAAAAGAAGGGTCGCGAAATAGAAGAGAAACAGAGAGAGTGATCCAATCTCGGAAGGGCTCTCACCCCTCCGCCACCATGGAGGGCATGGATCAGTGGGGAAACCCTCCTCCCATCAAGGGGGGAGGTCAAGGAAGAAGAAGAAGGATGGGAGCTCTCTCCCGGTGGCGCCAGAGTGCCGCTGGGGCAGGGATCGTGATGGCGATCTACACCAACAACCTCGCCACCGTCAACACCAACTTTCTCCCCCTCTATGCAGTGGTGTAACACATATTCTTCCCGCTGTAATCTCTACTTAAACTTGGTGCTCAACACTATATAATATTATCCAATAATATGTGGTTATCCTATGATGTTTGAGTAGATCCTTTTTGTCCTATGGGTTGATTGATGATCGTGATTGCTTTAAGTTGTATTTTTTATTTTGGTTCTGTCTTATGGTGCCATCCGTGTCGCGCAATTGAGAGGGATCCCCTTTGTAGGGTGTTGCAATACGTTCATGATTCTATTATAGTGGGTGGCGTGAGTGACTGAAACACATACCCGAGTAAGGGGGTTGTTGCATATGGGAGTAAAGAGCATTTGATACTGAAAGCTATGGTTGGGTTTTACCTTAATGATCTTTTGTAGTTGCGGATTCTTGCTAGAGTTCCAATCAAAAGTGCATATGATCCAAGTAGAGAAAGTATGTTAGCTCCTACCTCTCCCTCATATAAAATTGCAATATGGACAAATAAATTTCTTGTGTGACTAAAACCTTTCTACTAAATAACTAACATTATTAGCTTGCAAATTACTCGTAGTTTATTCTCGCTAAGTACTTCTAGTTTTATTCTTGCAAACCTATCCTATCACACCTACAAAATAGTTGCATACTTGTTCTAGGTAAAGCGAATGTTAAGTGCACGTATAGTTGCATCGGTGGTCGATAGAACTTGAAGGGAATATAAATTCTACCTTTAGCTCCTCGTTGGGTTCGACACTCTTACTGATCAAGAAAGGCTACAATTGATCCCCTATACTTGTGGGTTATCAATAGGCACCTCTTCTTCCTATCAATTTTAGATATGTATATACTTGAGAATCAATAGAAACCAGAGCTGATCGTCCATTCACTTCATTTCAATCTCGTTTTGCTCTAACAACAACATGCTGGCTTGGACATTTATATATCTGTCTCCGCCGGCCCATCCCACTTGCATCATTAGTCGCATGTACTAAAATAAAAACTTCTTATCAACCACTCATTATAGGACGTGAACTAAAAGTTGTTCAAAATATGGAATGATTGAGTTTACATATTTTTGATCTAAAAAAGTACATCTCAAATGCACAATTGTACACATCATGCCAAAATTTGACCAAGTGTGCCTAATGAAAAAATTGTGTGCTATTTCTGCACTAGTAGCGCGCTATAGCATATGATGAGAGCTAACGCTAAATTTTTGCAATTTTGCCCACTATAGCGCTATTCACAAAATAGCATGCCGTATCGCGGTAAAACAGGATAGCATGTAGCACCCTATTTTTTGGTAGCACATTAGCCCGAATAGGCAAAATACCTGATTCTCCACCCGAAGCGCTCCCATGCCCCAACTCTACACTTCTCCATTCTCCACCAAACCACACGCTCTTGTGTTGTGGCGGCGGCTGCTCTTGCTTCCTCCAGCTCCACTAGTATTCTTTCGTTACTCGCCAGCCTTCCCCCGTTCCACGTCGTTCTTCCCTCATTCACATCGGCAAGATGTCGCAGCCAACTGCACAGCCGACTAGTGAGGCGCCGGTCAAGCTCTTTATGCTTGTAGATCCAAGATGTGTGGATGTTTGGTAGATGTTAGTGTGTTTTGTCCGGCTGCGTTGCTCCTAATCCGATTGTTCATCACTTTGTTAACTAGCTAGCTACTTGGAGTACTTACATGGTCGGCAGGAAGAGATTATTACTTAATAATGGAGGTCCCGGCGGCACCTGATTCTCAAGACGTATTTTTGTGTGTGTTATTATTGATGTTAGGCTTCTTCATTATTTAACAATATACTTTATTCATGTTGAAAGCCTTTATTTTTGGGTTATATGTAGAAAATTATTTTCAAAAGGTTAGTTGAATTATAGCACACTATCATGTGTAGCAAATTATTTTTGAGGTAGCCGCTATCTCTCATAGCATGCTATTTTTTCATTGAGTGCCCTGCACTATTACAGATGCATTATCCAAAAAATATGTTTGAACCATTTATATTCTTTTGTGTAGGATACATTTTTTGGTGGATTTTGTTAAACTACATTTTTTGTCTAGGATACATTTAATCCTAATTTTGCACCATATGTGGAAGCCATTTTCATCATATTGAAAGCCCGCTTGATTCCCTTCTTGCTCTGCACAGAAAATCTAATAGATGCGAAACCACGACGACATCTGATCTCCCATGTTTTACCAACACCATACCAAAGTACATTAATGATTCAACATCACAAGTACCCAGCAAGTGTACCACCTAATCAGCAAATGTACCACCTAATTAAGCAGCAAGCCAAGAAAACACATGACTCCCATGAACTTGCCGGCAAAGGGCCAATTCAGCAATAGAACATCACGTCCTTGATGTTATCCCTGATCCTGGGAAGGTGAAGGAATGTCACAGGATGACCACCAACTCCTGCGTCGGTGGCAGCTAACTCCCGAGAACCACCATTGATGATCGAGGAGCTGTCCAAGACCTCTGACAGCACATCGTAATACCTTGAATGGAATGGGGTTAGGTGAGCATAGTAGGCAGGACGAACTTCAAAGAAAGGACTCAAGCAATAGTACCATAGAAGATAATTACATACCATTGTGCTCTTTTTTACAAGAAAAATGTGAGATGAACTTGGAGAAGAAACTCACCAACAGAGATAGAGTGAGTGCATCGAGCGTATATGCATTTACAAGCAAAGTGTCACACCCTAGCTAGTTCATGCATTAGAGTGTTGCATCATATTTACTCTTTCATCAGAAACCTGAAATGGGGATGACAGAACCCCCAACCCTCTCTGAAACCAACTAGGGTTTACTAAAAACTTTTTCAATGAACCTGAAATGCCCTTCTAAAATGCCCATCATTTTTGTCTTAGTTCAGAACCTCTGCCAAAAGTGATGCACATTTTCCTAGGCCATCTTAGGGTTTGTGAATTAAATCATAAATATTTGAATTTGGGCATTTAAAATTATATAAAATATTTAAATGCTCAAATAACTCCAAACCAAAATGTTTCATGTTGGAATTAATCCAACAATGGACCAGGAGTAGTTTGGTGATTTTAGGAGTTGCCTAAGTATTTTTAATAATTCAACAAAGTTGCAGAAGTATTAAAAAATACAGAAAACAGAGAAAAATGGAAAAACTTACCTGGCGCCAGCACTCGGCCCACCTGCCGGCCCAGCCCAGCGCCGCTCCAGCGAGCTGCTTGCCGGCCAGGCAGGCAGGCAGGTGCCCGCCGGCGACCGCAGCGCGCGCCACGCACCTGCTCGCCGCCTCGCCGCTCCCCTCGCCCGGTGACGTCGTGGATCGCTCCCCCTCTCTCCTCCGAACCCCCCA